>NC_080422.1:12661935-12736935 GCF_029873635.1 Malania oleifera
GGAATAATGAGGGTGAGGTGTATTGCCTTTTGTAAGGAGAATTGGCTAGAATTGGCTATGGCTCAGCCCATAGTTGAGTGAGGAGTCTTCGCCTCACAGACGGAGACTGTATAAAGTGGCATGCTACGCACGGTTGGTTTTAAAGTGAGCCTTTCGTGATTCTTGAGCAGCTTTAAGTGAGCATTTAGTGAATTCTTGAGCAGCTAGCTTACGGTGGGGACGTAGGTAGGTTGGCTGAACTCCGATAACAAATATTGTGTCTGCTCTTTATTTTCTCGCATTTTAATTTTTGTACATGCATGTTTAATTATTTATTGTATTGATTATTTTATATACATGCTTTGAATATCTATGGAATTGGTAACTGTTTAGAAAGACCCTAGGTTGTGAAATACTGATCTTGATTTTAGTTTGACCTAGAAGTTTTAAAAGTTTCAATTCACCCCTCTCTCTCTCTCTCTCTCTCTCTCTCTCTATCTCTCTCTCGGGAATACACCATTCCTATCAATATCAGCATCCAATAGTTGGTTTGGAGACATGTTTTGTTCCTATCTTTTGTCCCATATCGCCATTTAATTCTCTTACTACGAAGTAGAAATACTTGGTTTAAGGCCCGTAATTGATTTAGACCTTACTTACAGCTTGAAAAATATTAGAAAAAGGATGTGAAAGAACCCACATTTTCATGTTTGGCTATTAAGAAAAATGAGAAAATAAAATACAATATATGGTAAATCAATGAAATGGAAGTTGTTACAAAAATAGTAAACCCACTTTTACGCATCATTGACCTGATTTTTATTAATTTCAATAGAATTAGAACAAATTTACTCTTAATAATATTTGGTATATAAAGAGAAAATTCAGCACAAATGAATTTCTTTCTTAAATTTCCTTTTGTGTTTTGAAGCAAAATTCTTGATTGTTTGTGAGAAGTCATTGCTCCTCATAAATAATTGAAAACTAGCCACAATATATTTGATGACTTAAGGCTGCCCTATTCATTTTCTGAATTTTCACAACAAATCACACATGCAATTCTTTTGAATGAGTGTTTTAGTAAGCATGCGTTATGAATTTTAATGTGCCAACTGATTATTTTCTCTACGAGTTAAAATAAGATTTTTACAGAGAAATTTTCTAACATAATCTATGCATTTTATAATTGTTGAACTCTTTTCAGATTTCCTCATATTTAGAAAAGACATTGGCCAAGTAAGCACCTCAACAGGAACTTAATTTGTTGAACTTTTTAATAAATGTTATTGGAAATTTTTAAGGAACTTTCTGAAGATATTATTTTCTTATATGAGCTTTCAGTGATTAATCTGGAGGCATGTTCTGCTCCTGTCTTCTACCCATATCACTTTTTAATTTTCTCACTTAGCGCAAATATATATTTGGGCAAACACCAATTCACTGCTTTTCATAAACGATCAAAAATTAGTTACAATATATTTGATGACTTAAGACATAATTCATTTGCTGAATTTTTACAACTAATTAAAATATGCAGTTCACTTCATTTGATGATTGCCCCCATATATTACTATTCTGTATGCACTGTGATCATTAGTGAGCAGACATGCTGTTGATAATCGATTCCAAAGAATCTAAGAGGCAAGCTTATTAAACCACTTCTGCCCTTTAAATTCATAGATTAAACTACATCCAAACAGTCATTAAATTATATGTTCATTCAATTGGTTATCAAGTAGGCTTGTTAAGATGCGGTTCAATATTAAATCCATCAGCACCAAATAAGATGCAGGCTGCAGACTAAAATTTTCACATTATTCTGCAGACATGGCACTTTCTGATCTTTAAAAATGGCTAATTTCTTATGAAGAAAATTCAAAAGTACTAGCTACAGCTTCTAGGAAGTAGCCTGGCAACCCATTGAAACCCAAGCCCTCCTTCGCAGGGACAGTACACATTGCACTAGCTTGAGACAAGAATGTCTTCTAGACTAATGCAAAACCAAGTTTGGGAGTATTGTGATCTGATGGCTGCTACATTTGCTTAGTTTAAGGGGAATATATATTGTCCTCTTGTTATTCCAGCTAGCAACCTATAGGAGATTGAGGCCAAACGATCCATTCCTCTTTAATCAACTAAAAATAATGGTCTTTCAAAGAAGTGCCCATTCAGATTGAGCATCTGGAACAATCAACTTCCACAGAATTATGAATCATAAAAACATCAAAAGACAACGGAAAAATAAACTGTCAATCAAGTTTGGGATATGGGCTTTCAATCCTGCTGCAAATGCTAAACATCAAAAGATATGATAGGGTTAGACATTATGTTACCTCCAGTACTATTAGAACAATAATAGAAAGAGAATATTATATTTGTTGGGGCAATATTCATGCCATGAAGAAAGAAAGCACAAAGAAGAATGCGAGCAAATAATATGAATTCCCTTAGCATACTCCACCAAATGATCCACTTAGAAGGTCCTAGAGTGTATCTATCATGCCTTAAGCAGACCATTTAACAAGTAGCCTACTGATGTTTTGGGATTCCATGGAGCATACAAATGGATAGCATTATACTGGGCAGGATTGCTAAACTACATCTCAGTCATGGAACCTGGCAACTCAATCAACATGGGAAACTTGAGAAACATTTGAAGAAGCAGAGCTTCAATGAGGAACCAAAAAGTTTACTAATTAATTTTTGAAAAATGCTATAACGATAACATAATCAATGCATGCAAGGAGAAGGGAAGCAAGGGCCTGAGCCATGAATTGAACTAGCAAGTGGCTAAACTACAGCTCATGGCTGCACTGTTGAATTGGGCCATTAAGCATTTAAGCCCTATCTTAACAGTGTTCAGATTATGTGAAAATTATCACAAACATTAGAAGCTCATTCATTCTTTAATCAAGTAGGTTTGTTAACAAGGGATTTAATTTAACTAGGGAACCTCCCACATAGAGCTGTATTGTGAATTAAAAAGTACCCATCAAAATCCAAACCAAAATTTGCAGAGACACTAGCCAGTAACAAGGATATCTTATAGACTTTTGAGAACCTGGGCCATGACAGCATGAATACAGTATTAAATTTCTCCACCAATACTCATTACTCTTGGCTTAGGATGGACACTAGAATGACATGAATAAATGTGAAGCCATCTACTAAAAGCGATTCGGTTTTTGGCAAGGGAATTTTCGAATCTATATGACTATTTAATCCTCTGAATGGCTTTGTTTTTAGTGTTGCAAAATAACTTTTCTTACCAGCATTGGGAGCACAATATTTGTAAGATGCCAAGAAAATTGTTTTTTGTTAACCTAATTAACTTTGAAAACACATTACAACGACCTGATCATCTATTTAATCAAAAATTTGAACCAAACAACTTCCACAGAATGATCATTCGTAAACCAATCAAAGAAGATTGATAAATGAACTGCCAATTTGTTAGAGAAATGAAGAATGGCATAACATTAGAACCATGCTTGACATCAACAAATACCAAGTGTTCTCCTTGCAGTACGATGACAAATATGTTCTCCGGCATCCGCTCCCCCTTCTCCCGCTTTAAGGGTGTTAAAGGTTTTACAATTATGCATAATAACACTTGCACATGCACATATGTTTTTAGGTTCAAAGAGGCACTGAACCCATGAAAATTGTATTCTGGTAATTCCTTATTCAATAGGTGTCTTGTTCTGTAAGCCAGGACACTTATTCGGGAAGTGCTTCGAGTCAAGGGCTCAAGATTAGTAATTACTCCATTTATTCCCATGGAACTGGTAAGGGAATAATATGAACGACCAAAGCAACGTGTCTACAGAGCCCGCGGCAGGCCTAGTTTTGTCATTGTCCATCCATATGAACATGTTAAGAGCCTTTTCATTTAATGAACCATTTTGGAGGCAAGCATTTTAGTTGTACAATACCACAAACAACAGTCACTAATGGGTTTTATCTATTTTTAGGAGCCAAAAATGAAAGGGATTTCTACGGATTCACAAGTCCAAGGAAGTGCTTTCTGCAGAAAGGACTCTTGTTTATGTCCACACTTAGACATCCACTGATTCAAATGTTCCTAAATGGAACAGAAGCAAAAATCCACTTAGTTGTTGATTTTAGAAATTTTTTTGCAAGAAATTAATTATTATAGCTAAAGATGAAGCCAAAAAAAAAAAAGAAACTTTAACATTCCAGATTTCTCCAAATGTTATGACATATGAAATAAAGGGCTAGTAACTAAATAACGAAAAACTGATTAAAACATAAAAAATGTAAAGCGAAATCACAATGTTGAGTTGAAAT
Organism: Malania oleifera; assembly: GCF_029873635.1. Classification (NCBI taxonomy): domain Eukaryota; kingdom Viridiplantae; phylum Streptophyta; class Magnoliopsida; order Santalales; family Ximeniaceae; genus Malania; species Malania oleifera. Next base: position 12,666,226 of record NC_080422.1, read on the forward strand.
GACTAAAAGCAAGTATGAAAAAAAAAAAAAAAAAGGATAAAAATAACATTGTTTTTTATTCTGCTAGGTACCCTCCATTAAGTTGCCACAAACAAAGAACGCCTTCCTTCACATTCTTGGAGGCAAAAATCCTTGCGCTTGAAGTCTTTAAGGAGAAGCGAGCCGTCCACCATGGAGATGAAGAACTTCAAAGCTGCAGTGAGACTCAACTCCATCTTCAGTCTTCAGGTAACTTTTTTCACACACAAACCCTTGAGTTGGGTATCAGCCAGTAGTCCTTTATATAGACTTCGGGGATTTGGAAAGCTTTGAATGGGCAGATTTATTACCAGTATTTCAAAAAATATTTTCTCATCATTACATTCAATAACTAGGCTGTATTTTCCTCCTTTCTCCTCATCCACATGCATGCATCCACAGAAATTTTCTATTTTTGATCCAGTAATGTAAAAACTTTAATGTGATTATTGATATTTTTCCTCATTTTGAAGAAAATTTTCTTTAAGTACCTTCTAAAATTAATCAATACATTTTATTTATTAAATTGGTTCAAGTGAAATTTTTAATATTAAGCAAACGTGATTGGCAAGAAATCACCCAACTCAGAAATGCTCAAAATTTTATTCCTCCATGAATGTTTAAGGAAGGATGTGTTCTGAATTTAAATGTGTGTATTATTTTAGAAAAAAAAAATTTAAAGATAATTCATGAAACTTATAAATAAGCTCGAGTAAGATTTGCATTTAAAGTATTAGACTCCTTCGCAGATTTCCTATAATAAGATTTTGGCAAACACATTTGCCAAATAAACATTTGAATAAGAAATTTGTTTTAACATTTTTTTTTTTTTTTGAAGTTTTTCATATATGATATTGGAAAATTTTTAAACAACTTTCTAATTAAAGATATATTTTCTTAAATTAGCATTCACTAATTGGTAGTTTGAATTAAAACATTGGGTCTAAGACGGATTCATTTGCTGAAATTGATTTAGGCTCTATTTAGATCAATGAGTTTTTTGAAAAAAAATAATAAGAATTTATTTTTCATTATATTTTCTTTTATTTCAAATGCTATTAAGAATAAAAAATTATTTTAATATAATTAGAAATTAAGAAGAATTAAATGTTAATTATAAATTAAATCAAATTTTACTTTTTTAACATTACAACAAATTTGATTTTTTCCTCGCTTTTCACAATAATTAAGCATGAATTTTTTTTACTTTTATTTAGTATTTTTTTCAATTAAAAATGAGTCTTATCATTGTTGTTTGGATGACATCACTATAAATGACCAAAAATAGTATTACAATATAGCATTTAATGATTTTGCTCCTATTCATTTTCTAAATTATTACAATTAATTAAATTATGTATTTCCCTTTATTTGATGATTACCTCTATGTACAACTATTTTGTTAGATATGCTTAATGATAATTAATGAGTAGAAATGCATATGCAGACCAACAAATGCTTTTTTCTTTTGTTTTTGTATCAATTGTAAGTTTACAAGCTAGTAACTCATTTTTCATTCTACAACCTTTTCTACTATACCTTCAATATAAATGTTCTGAACTTTAATGATTCGAATGTCCCTAAAAGAAACAAATACATGATTTTCTCATGAAGATAATACATTAGCTTTACAAAAGTCACGCACTAGTTTAAATGAAACCATGAGACCAATTTTATTACATAGTTTTGGCAACATCAAAGCATGCATATGCCTTTTATAATTATAGATTAGTATGTAATGTAGGACAAGAAGTAAGACCTTGGGAAGATCTTTGTTGGACAGTACTTAAGAAGAAGTTGATCAAGGATTGTTGGGTTTAGTTAGTAGTTTATGTTGTGTTTAGTATTAATTAGTATAGGATTATGTGTATTTGAGAGGTTGTTTTATTATTTGTGTAAAAAAGGGTTATTTGTAATCCATGTATTTATAAGGGTATGTGTGTAATTTTATGTGTTAAGGCTTTCTTATAAATCGTGTGTGAAAATCATGTTGTGGGCAGTTGAAGAAGTTGAATTGAATTGAAAGTGAGATTTCCCCCTCATATCTCCCCTCTCCTCCCCTCCCCTTCCTTTTTCTCTTCTAACTTTTCCATGGCTACAGAACCTTGATGTTGCCCTTACATCATTTGGTATCAGAGCCCAAATTCGATCTCCATACTGTTATTTTAGTCCAACCATTTTCCCTTCACTATTCTCCTTTTCCCTTCTTCTTCCTCCTTTCTCTTCTTTCTATTCTCTTTCTGATCTCCTGTTTTGTCCCAATCCCCTACTACCCAGTAGTATCCTGCCTTCTTTCTTATTCTTTTTTCTTTTCTCCTTTTCTCTATTTCACTCCCCATATCTCTCAATTCTCTTTCCTTTCTTGTTTGTTGATCTGAACTATCCTTTACTCTAATTCTCTATTCTTCTTCCTCTTCCCACCCTGTTCTCCCTTCACTATTTTCATCTTCATTCTATGTTTTTCCCTCTCTACTATCTCTCTCTAGTTCAAACTTTTATTTTTTCATTCTAAAACTCCAATGATAGAAAGAACACTAAAAAGCAATTTCCAGACTTTTTAGAAAATTCTATATGCGTCCCATTTTTTGAAACCCTAATTTCCATTTTAGATTTTACAACAGCACCCACACCAACAAAACATAACCCCCTAAAACCCTAGACCCTAAAGTTTCTTCAGTGTGCAAACCATCGGAGGACCCCCCACATGCCAACAAAATATTTCCAAGTTTTTGGCCCTTCGAAACCCTAACTTCTTGATCTTTCTCATCATGCAACAACCATCACTGCATCCTCACTCTCTATTCAACCCTTGCTTAGAGTTTCATCATTGGAGTTACCTCATTGACAACACACGCACCCCACGTGCTAGCAACCAGTGACTAGGAATCTCCCACAATTTTCTACAATTTTCCATCTTGTGAAAATTTGCTTCAATCACGAGATTTTGGATTTTATTTCCAATATTTTAACCTATAAGGAGAATAAAAAGATATTTTGGTTGTGGACACAATATATAGCGAGAAAGCGTGATAATTTGGCATAAAACCCTAGAAATTGTCACAAATCAAATTTTGTGCTATAATTTATGAGTTTTCTTGGTGATTTTGTTTCATTTCAGCATAACAATCAATTTCAATGGTGAATTGAAGATAGTTTTGGAGAAATTAGGATCAAGTTTTGCGGGCAAATTGTGTTACAGCTTTTGGTGATATATTGGTGCAATATATATGAATAGATCTAGCAACACGATGATATCTTACTAGAAAAATAAATGGTTTTTGTCATACTCTGAGCATAATATCAAACCATTCCACATTTTTCTTAAGTATGGCGAAATAGTATGCAGATTCGTTTTTCATGAAATATGTCCTATGAATGTGATTTCTAGAAATAGAGTCATTTATATGCAACTTCATCTGAATTCCCATCCAAAGCCTTATGACCTATCTTATATATGTTAATAGCATTATCATATATGTTTGTAACATATGTTTGGTTCCTAACTAAAAGGGTGAATATTTGGCTAATGTTTGGTGTGATAATCCTACTTATAAAGATTGGTCGTGTACTTCTTAGTTCTCCTTGGTTGGATGATTTGGATGTGATGTTGGATCAAAATTCAATTATGGGCATATATGTGAAACATTTTTGTATTGTGGACTGTCTAATAAGGAAAGATCCTATTTAAAAGTGATCAGTTATTTCGGATTATAGTGGACTTCAATGTATCCAAAACGATTATAGACCTTTAATGTGTAGATATTTTAATGGTTATTTCCGTTTATTATGATGGGCGAAAACAAAAATACACATATATGGCCAACGGTTATACATATAGTGGTTATGGTCCCCAAATCACATGGACGGTTCTATAATTTCTCTTTTGTCATCCCATTGCTAAAAAAGAATATAGAGAGCGCAAAAGGAATTCCCTGGACATTACTTGTTGATCTGGAAAGCCATCCACACAGCTCGACATATTTTGGAACGCTATGGATTCAGGTATGCTTCCGCATTCAGTTTAATGTTCTTGATGATTTGACATGACTGATTCTGTCATGACGATGGTTCTCATCAATTAAAGAAATACTCTTTAAGTTTCGACAAGTGGTATCAGAGTGGCTTCATGTTGAATCATTGGGAAATGGTTTCTCAATTTTGCGTTGAATTGAATAAATCTTTGTTTTTTTTTTTTTTTTTTGTAATCTGGAAATTCAAATCCAAAAAAATAATAATGAATAATAATAATAATAATAATAATAATAACTTTTTTGGAAATTTTGTTCTTTGCGGGGATCATGAGATATTTAGTTGCAGTTTAAATTTAGTTATTAATTTTTTGAGATAAAGATTTTATTTGAATTTTTATTTTATCTTTTAGTAAATTTGAATCAAATTAAAAGTATGGCCCCATAGTTTTTTAAAGTAATGAAATTCGTTTTGGGTTTGGGCCCATTTTTTTTTTTTTTTTTAAAGGGAGGATGGTCAAAGGATGGAAGTTATATATATGTTTTGAAACAAAGTTGATTAAAACAGCAAGTCGTCAAAGTGACCACTCCTGTGGCAATCAATTTTGTTTTAAAATATAAACGGCTTGTGTGCGTATAACGTATGTAAAAATTGATCGGCCCAAAGGAAGATAAATTTTTTTTGACAGAATTGCATGTGCACCTATGGTAATAAATGCGTGATAATTTTTTGGTTTATTTAACATGTGAATAATAATTCGGCCCAATGGAAGATTTATTATTCAACATATTCTAATTACCAACATTTGATTACTACACCAAGATATCACTTACAAATTAATATATTTTTCCAAAGATAAAATATTAACAGAGTACAAGATATCTTGAGATGGGAATTACCTAGTTTTTGAATTTAATTTTGGTTAAGGATTTATGTGAGCTTGTTTTAATTTATGTGAGGTTAAGAATTACCTCAGTTCAATCAACTCAACCCTAGAATTATAATCATATTCACATTTCCCCAAGTCTATGTTGGTGTATATGTATGCAATGTCCACCTCCTACGAGTTAATTGGCACACTTACTTGATATGTGGCTCATATGAGGTTGAAGCGGTAGACCGCAATGGTACCACGAAGACAAAATATGTTCCCTTCCGAGACACAGAGGTTCGGGGGCAGCGCCCCTAATAGGGGATATGGGGGCAACGCCCCTCGAGACGGTATGGCCTATCTAGTGTGAACGATGGGGACGGTATGTTAAAGATAGCCACTAATGTCAAATACAACCACTAATGTTAAAGACAACCACTAATGTCAAAGTCGGCCTCTAATGTCAAAGTCGTCTATGGTAGGTGAGCTACCACCACCTACCATGGTAGGTGAGCCACCCATGTGCTTCTTCCACGGACCAAAGGCTATAAATAAGACCCCCCCCCCCCCCACCGAAGCACTACACACATCTCGACTTCAAGATTGTGTCCTCTTTTGTTTTTCTATTTGTTGTCATTTCGCCATTGAAGCTCATTTAGTGAGTGCATGGTTAGACAGATTGTTGTAATAAAACTTTGTGTTATCTCTTTAATTGTTTCTTCAAAACAGATCTTAGTGTTGTTATTCTACATGGTATCAGAGATGAAGGCTACTAAGAAGAAACAACTATAATTGTTGAGATTTTGCAATGGCAGGAACTTCATCTTCAGCTACTGCATCTCCACCAACACTTCGGATACGTCCACCAGTATTCACAAAAGGAAAGCTAGACGGAACGAACTACACTTTGTGGAAGTTCAAAATGAGTGCTATTTTGATTCATATGAACTGCTTGATACAAATCAAGGTATGGATCCAAAACCGATTGGCACGCCTGATCCCACCAATCCTAAGGTTATCATCCCTACAGATGCTACCCTCGTCAAAGCATGGAAGAGGCAAAATGCAGATGCACTTTGTGTTATTGTCACAAGTGTATCCAATTTCGTACTTACATTGATCCAGCATACATCCAAGGCTATAAATGCTTGGAATGGTCTAAAGAATCAATATGAAACAAGGAGCCAAACACGCATTCAAAACTTAAAGCTACATGACGGAGAATTGGCAGAAGTATGCTTCGCCAGAATCAAAAATTTGTGTGATCAGATGGCAGCAGTGGCCATAGCAAAGACCAGTGAGGAGTTAGCTCGAAGATGTATTCAAGTGCTGCCATCAAAATATGATAGTATGTTAACTGCTCTTAACACAAAGATTAGAACTCCTGCACTAATCTTTAAGGAATTCTATGCTTTACTGTTAGAGGAGGATATGAGGCTGAGAACTAGAGAAAATGAAAGCAGTAGTGCTTTCACCATGAAGATCAAAGGCAAGGACAATAATGTTGAAAAGAAGAAAGGAAAGAACAAAAAGAGATTTTTTGGTACGTGATACTACTACAACAAAAAGGGGCATGCATCCAAGGATTGCAGAAAGTGTATCTACGATGAAAAGAACAACATGTTGAAGCCTACGTGGAATGTCATACAGGTAGCAAATTGTTCTAAACGAAAATTAGATATTTTCATGGCTACAGAAGAAATGTGCTCAACTGCTCAAACAGTACTAGGAGATTGCTCATGGGTACTTGACAGTGGAGCACCTGACACATAACCAGCAAAAAGGACTGGTATGATTCCCTTAAGCCTCTACATGAAACTATGAATGTGATTGTTGGAAATAATGCAAAGTGTCCAATAAAGGGCATTGGATCCATTTCCTTAAAAACCACGAATGGTCAAGGTAAAACTCTTTCAGATGTCCTTTATGTTCCTCAAATTAAGAGGAATCTTTTATCTGTAGCTGCTATTATTGACCGTGACTATGAAGTACGATTTATGAAAAAAAAAAAAAAGTTGAGATCATTGATAACAGTGGCAGCATTGTAGGCGAAGGTTTTGAAAGAATAACCTATATGAGTTTGTGGCACTTGCCGCAACAACTAGAGATACAACAAGCAAACTTTGGCATGAAAGGTTTGGACACATCTTCTATACAGTTTTGAAGAAAAGGCAGAGAAAGGAAATGGTGGTTGATCTGCCTGTAGTAGTTGATACTGTAGAGCCTTGTGAAGCTTGTATGTTGGGCAAGCAACATCATATGTCATTTCCACAACAGAGCAACAACAAATCAAAGCTTCCTCTAGAGCTGGTACATGCAGATCTCTGTGGTAAAATGACTACTCCTGCACTAGAAGGATCTTTCTATTTTATGCTGTTAGTCGACGATTATAGTAGAAAGATGCGGGTGTACTTTCTTCGTGATAAGGCTGAGGCTTTTGTAAAATTTAAGGTGTGGCATAAACTTGTTGAAAATGAGACAAGTTTGTAGTTAAAGAAACTTTTAACAGATCGAGGAGGCGAGTTCACATTAAGGGAGTTCAACAATTATTGTAGTGCATTTGGCATTAAGCGCCAATTGTCAGCACCAAAAACTCCACAGCAGAATGGCATTGTGGAACAGAAAAATTGCACTGTGATGGAGATGGCCAGAGCAATGATGAAGGCACAAGACCTTCTAAAATCGTTTTGGGCAAAAGTTATTAATATAGTAGTGTATATCTTCAAGCGATGCTTCACTAAATCTTTGGGCAACAAAACATCTCACAAGGCTTAGCAACAAAACATCTCACAAGGCTTACTCTAGTAAGAAACCCTCCGTTTCTCATCTAAAACATTTGGTTGCAGATGTTTTGTGCATGTTCTAGATGACAGTCGAAGGAAGTTAAAAGATAAGAGTCGAAAGTGCATCTTCTTGGGATACAGTACAGAATCAAAGACATTTCATCAGTATAATGTAGAGGTAAAGAAGATCGTCACAAGCCGAGATGTGGTATTTGATGAAGGACCACACTCAGTGGGAGATAGAGATCGGCCCACTTTATCATCAACAGATAAAGTAACCCACCATATGTCTCACTAAGAGTAGCAGATTGAGGTGAATGATGAAAAAAATTCAAAATCAGCCTTTTGTACCAGTAACACCTGTTCAGAAGCCACACCCCAGGTGGGTATAACAGCTCTTTGACGAAGGCAATCCAGAACCTGTGAATCAAAGTTTACAACCTCATGGACCTCGAAGGTCGAAAAGAATAGAAGAACAACAACAATCATTAGAACACTTGGTAAATATGACCTTAATGGCTTATATAATCAATACAATTAAGGAACCAAGTAGCCTAGATGAAGTGCTGGCTGATCCGAAGCGAAGAACGACTATGGAAGCTGAATATGAAAGTATCATGAAAAATGATACTTGGGAGATTGTGGATCATCCCTCTCATAGAAAGGTAATTGGCACAAAGTGGATATGGAAGGTAAAATATAAAGCTGATGGTACTTTAGAGAAGTACAAAGCACGCCTTGTCGCATAAGGATTTTCTCAGGTGGAAGGTTTTGATGTTACTAAATCTTTTGCACCAACAACTCGCATAGAAACAATCTGTTTGGTTTTGGCTACTACTGCACACCGAAGCTGGGTTTTATTTCAAATGGACGTGAAGTCTGCATTCCTTAATGGTCATCTTAAAGAGAATGTTTATGTGATGCAATCACCTAGATTTAAATTTCCAAATTTCAGACAACAAAGTGTGTAGTTTGAAGAAAGCATTGTATGGGCTGAAACAAGCCCCCAAAGCTTGGTACTAGAGGATTAATTCTTTCTTCACCAATTATGGATTTTGTAGAAGTACTTCTGATGCAAATTTATATGTACTGAAGGAGCATTAGATGTATGTAATAATTGTACTATATGTGGATGATCTTGTGCTTACAAGTGACCACGAGGAGAAGATCAACAATATTCATGAAGGCCTATGCTCATAATTTGAGATGACAGACTTGGGGTTACTCCACTTCTTCTTAGGCATTGAAGTGTGGTAGCATCCAAGAGAAATTATTATTTCTCAGCAACGATATGCTCAAGAGTTATTGAAGACATTTGGGATGGTAGAATGCACTTCAATGGTTACTCCAATAGAAGTAAACATTAAGCTCTCCATTAAAGATCCCTCTCCATTTATTGATAAAAAGAGATACAGAAGCCTAATTGGGAGTTTGGTGTACTTATGCAACACAAGGCCCAATATCAGTTTTGCAGTTGGTATTCTGAGTTGATTTGCAAATAAGCCACGAGAAATTCATTGGAAGGCTGGAATGAGGGTCCTCAAGTATATAAAAGGGACTCCTCATTTTGGCATCTCTTATACACCAGGGAACTCCCTAATTGGATATTATGACTCTGATTGGGCAGGAGATATTGATTCCAGAAAGTCAGTTTCTGGATATTATTTTCTCTTTGGGAATGGAATTATCTCTTGGACAAGTAAGAAGCAGCCAACAGTGTCGCTATCATCTAGAGAAGCCGAGTACAAGCCAACTTGTTTCATTTCATGTGAAGCTATTTGGATAAGAAAACTTCTTACTGATATTGGGATAACAATATATGTTGCAACTCTGATTCACTGTGACAATCAAAGTTGCACAGCTATCAGCAAGAACCCGATGTTATATGCAAGAACCAAGCACATTGAGATTCGGTATCACTACATACGAGAACTCATTAAGGATGAGGTTGTTAAGATGAAGTATTGTCCAACAGACGATAATTATGCAGATATCTCCCCCAAAGCATTGGGTAGTTTTGACTTCCAAATGCATCGGGATGCTCTTGGTATTGGTTCAAGAGTGTAGGTGGACATTGAAAGAGGGGGGGGGGGGGGTGTTGGTGTATATGTGTGCAATGCTCACCTCCCCCACCAAACCGTCAACGGTTTGGTCTACAACAAACCAAATTCCTTCTTTTCTCTATTTTTTTCTTATTATTTCTATTTTCTGGGTCTCTACAATTGCTCACAAAGATTCTCATTAAAATGGAATAACTGAAGTTATTAATAAATACTAAAATCAATTACATAAAACATGTATTTCAGTATAAATCCCTAACAAATGCAACCAAATTTAAACTTGGCTAAGCTTGTGAATGTTTTGCCACTCATTCATCCTAAGTATTTAGATGGTCATACGAAACACAATAAATTCAAGACTTCATCGAAAAAGTTAGGGGCAGTAGTGTAGCCTTGACATAATCAAAGTTGAGGATACTTTTGAAGACTCCTAGAAGATGCCCATATGAAATTGGCCAAAGGTTGTGTAGTAGCCCCTACTAGTGAAATGCAAGGTAACAAGTATCTCAAGTGACCTACTTGTAAATCATGTTGGTGCTAATTATTTAGTGTTAATGAACCATATCTAAAAGGCATTGGGATACATCAAGCTCTTGAAAAGAATAAGGAGGTGATGAAAGTTGATAAGAATCATTTCCCAAAGGTAGCCATGAGGTTGCCCAAATGATTTATCAAAATGTCAGGTCCTTGGGTGCTAGTCTAGCCATACAAGAAAGGAAAGCCAATTGCCTAAAGAGCAATTAAGATACATGAAGTAAATGATAAAAGGGAATATCTCCATGAAGATTGTATCAAAAGAGCCTAAAGTTTTTGGAGAAGTCAAGGGCATTTTCCCATTATTGGAGATGAATGAAAGTAACATTATAATCGGCCTAATAACCACCTAGAAGTCAGTGTTCGCAAGATTGGTACTTCGGCTAGTGAATGAAAAATAGAGAATCCATCTCTTCCCATGACATAGTAATAGAAACTTTAGAGGCTAAAGGCAAGTAGAAAGGCAACAACAATTCATCAATTACAATTATAAGAATAAAGTGGAGGTTAAGGCTGACCCTCAAAAAAAAGAAGAAGAAGAAGAAGAAGAAGAAACCACAACTAGAAGGCCCACCTAAAGATGAAGCATAGGTTCTTATTGGGGGCTCGAAAGATGACACGACTAGTTGATAGGATTGAGGGATCCTTATAGGTAGGTTTGATATATATGGGTGAAACCACTTTGATGCAATAGTTAAAGTCATTAGGTCTTAGGCTCAACCATGCATATAAACATCTATTATCTACTCAATTTTTTTTATGTGGTACAAATTTGCAAGTGCGATTCTCAATAATTATTTCTTCACTTGTGAGGTTAAATCATTTCCCACTGAATGGAAGTTGTTACTAATTGTAATACACTAACTCATGCAACCAACTCTTTTGAAAATTTATATTTGCAAGAACACATGCATGAACATTTGAGCCCAAATCAAATTGTTCTCCTCCTTGAGTAAATCCAATTCTCCAACAATTGCTCAAATGAGTCTTATGACGCACCTTAAGTGCATTCAAATTAATCTTACTTTTCACGTCCTAACCATTTAAGTCTCAACTACTAGGTTTAGATGATTCTTATTAGTCTTGTTAGGAACTTAGTCCTCCAACTGATAACACGTTAGGAGAATAATTTCACACCTCAACTTTATAATGTCACTCGTCCAAAGGTACACACCATTGGTTCTAGTACCACTTGGGAATGAAAAATCCTCATGAGTTGGCTTAAAATATATGGTGAATACCAACTTGACTAAAAAACTGAAGTCATTCATTTTGCGCTTAACTATACATATAAACACCTATCATTTATTCAATTTTCAAATGCAATTCTCAACACTAGTAATAAGCCAATGATGGCTAGATTTGGGGCTCTACCTTCGGGTTGCTTCCATGAAGACGTAGGTAGGTGACATGCTTAGTGGCCAAGAACCTATTGGATTTTCCTTGTTTGAAAGTGTTGTCTTGTGGTTCAAATGTGCATCATTTTGGCCATAAACATTATCTACCAACAAAATCAAAAGGCTTCAAATGGAGAATCCCTCAAGAAATGAGTTTTTTTTTCCTTTTTGGCTCGGCAAGAAATGAATTAAATTTTATGGAGTTGAGACAACGAGAAAGAGTGATTTCAACGAGGAAGTAGGAGTTAGATTATTAATATACAGTTATGCATTCAGCAAGCGTCGATATGTCCGAGTGGTTAAGGAGACAGACTCGAAATCTGTTGGGCTTTGCCTGCGCAGGTTCGAATCCTGCTGTCGACGCAATTTTCCCGCTTTTTTTACCATTTCCCATAGGAAATTTCCATTGTCCTTTCCCACTTCCAATTCCAGTTTTTCTCCCAATAATTTTCCATTTCCTATTAAATTTCCTCCTCAAGAAACCGTCACCACTTCCGACGCTCCACTCCTTTTCCATCTTCAATGGCTTCCTCTCTGTGCACAAACCTCCCCTTCCTCTCCCCTCCCTACCCTTCCAGTTCAAATCCCAAGCCCTCCACCACCACCAGAACCTCCTTCCCCGTCCAGTGCGGCCCCCGGGACAACCGCGGACCACTCGTGAAGGGTCGCGTCCTCAGCACCGAAGCAATCCTCGCCATCCAAGCCCTAAAACGCGCCCACAGATCCAATCCGGCGAAGGTCCCCGACGTCCTCTCCAAGAGCTTCCCCCGCCTCGTTAAATCCGACCTCATCGCCGCCTTCAAGGAGCTCCTCCGGCAGAACCAGTGCGGCCTCGCCGCTGACGTTTTCTCCGTCGTCCGATCGGAGCCCTGGTACCGCACCGACCTCTCTCTGTACGCCGTTTTGGTGGCGGCAATGGGAAGGAACCGGATGCGGGAGGAAATTGACGGTCTGATCTGCGATCTGGAAGCGGAGGGCGAAGGGTCCATCCCCTGCGACGATAAGGGCATCGTTCAGGTGCTCCGGGCGGTGCTCGGCGCGGACAGGGTGGGATCGGCGGTGAGGATTTACGGGATGATGAAGAGGAGCGGGTGGGGGTCCGACTGGGTGGGGAATGAGATTGTGGTTAGGGTTTTGAGTAAGGGTTTAAGGAGACTTGGTGAAGTTGGGGTTGCGGATGAGGTTGTGAGGGAATATGTTAGATTGTTGAAGGGAAATTTGGAGATATTGGAAGTTTAATTTTGTAAATTTGATAATTTAAATGTTGTTAATTTGTATTTTAGAAGTTTGTATTTTGAAAGTTCACAATGTTATTTGCATGTTTTTCGGGGAAACAAAATAGTACTAAATTTGTGGGAGAGATGAAAATACATGTGAATTGTAAGGTGAACAATTTAAAAAAAAAAAAACAATTTCTATCAATTTAGAAAGAAAAAGTAAAATAAAAATAAAAATAAAAACAAAACATTTCTCTCATATTACTTAACAAGAAGTTAAGATGCAACTAAAAATGAGATGAAATGGAATAAAATGATTATTTTTCAAGTAAGTACAATGATTAAATGTGATAGATAATATAATCTATAATTTTTTATTGTTCGTGAACTATATAATATGTGACTTAAGTGACAAGTTGAAGAATACGAATGACTTACAACGGGAGTATTTGAGAATATGTTTAATAAAATTATAAAATAGTTTTGAAAGGTTTGAAGTATTTTATTTGTTTTCCTTTTAATGTGCTTGATTTTAAAGTCTTTTTATCTTTAGAAGAGTCGTACATTTATTGAAGGAAGGCATAATGGCAAAACTACTTGCTTTTTATTGATAAGATTAAAGATAATTAACTATCCATAATTATTTACAATCTATAACTTTGATCGATGTCAAAGTATGACACCAAAAAGTGAAAATAGTGGTTCCAACAACAATTAATGTTGATTTTTTGAATCTAATCTCTGTTTTGATTATGATAAATTATAGTATCTCATCTGTGTGTTAAGTATATGAGCATATTCATTTTTCTAAACGTAGATGACAGATGAGAAATGGAAGTCGAGAAGCACTTAAACGCACACACCATTTGGCGCATTCCATGTAATTTCAAAAGAGTAGAGCATAAAGATTTTTGTTTATTTTCTCAAGTTGTATTGTAATGGTAATTAGGATTTAATTGTGCATGCATGCTTACATAATTTAAAATTGAAGCTCTCACAAAATGACCAAGATCTTAGATTGACCTTAGGGGCCTAAATTTTTCATGAAAACATTTTTCCAAAACAAGTTTCTAAAAAAAAAAAAAAATCCCTTCATATTTCTTCCGTCGCATTGATGAGCACTTTTCTCTATCAAAAACTTCTTATCTTAAAAAGTTTCTAATAGAAAATTGTGGGATTTTCTCTTAACTTTTTGTAGATACCAAGAACATTCAATTTAGAGTTGTATAGAAAAAGTTATACCCAAAATACTAAAGGGTGTCGGAAAAATTTCCTTCATGTATCATTCGTCTCATTGATGAGTGATTTTATCAATCAATCACTCCTTATATTAAAAAGTATTCAACATGAAAGTTGTGGAATTTTCTCTTAACTTTCTGTTAATACTAAGAAAGTTCCATTTGAAGTTGTATAAAAAAAGTTATGTTTGAAAAACTAAAAGATGTCCGCGTAAAAAGCGCCCCAACGGATGAAAAACGATTAGTTTTCAAATTGAATTATATTTTAATATCTCAACGGCTATAAAATGGTTATATCTCCAAAATGGCTATAAATACCAACCCTAAAGCATTTGAATACACTTTGGCCAAGCTCATATCATTCAATTTCATTGTTGGGCAAATCCAAGAGCATTCACTCTCATTTTCTCTCCCATACTCTTATTCTAGAAAATCATTTTCTTGGGAAAGATTTTTTATTGCTTTTGAGTTTTTGAAGAAGCATTCATTTGGGAGCTCATTTTTGCACATCAAATTTCTCCTACTCTTCTACTTGAAAATATTCTTGGGGAAATTCTTTTGGGTTACACAAGCAAGGCTTAAGCATATATTCATTCTTATATATATATTTGCTTGAAAGTCATCTTGCTCATGTGATATATTTTCAAAGGTCAATCTTGGGGAAAAAATTATTTTCTCTTACTCTTATTTTTGAATATTATTTTTTGAGAAAACTTTTTGAGCAATCCTTGGAAGCCTTGAGCATATATTAACTCATATATAATTGCTTGAGAGGCTCTTTGATTTATAAAGATCATTTAAAAAAAGAAAATCATTTTCCATACTCTCATTCATTTATTTGAAAAATATTTTGAGAGGAAAATCAAATACTCTTCCGAACTTCAATCTACAAATCATGTGAGAGTGCATATAGTGCTTTAAAATTGTACATCTTTACTTATTATAGAAGCACATTCTTATACGAAAAATATTTCACATCATTTGTATTCACGGTTCGGGTTGTGAACCATGGAGAGGTAGCTATGTCTCGTGTGGAAGCAGTGGATTGTAAAGGGAAGTTTCGCCCTGGTAAGAAGCGAATTGTAAATGGAAGCTTCGCCCTGGTAAGAAACGGATTGTAACAAGGAGCTCTACCTAATTTTAAGGAGCGGAATAGTGGATACTCAAGCGAGTTAGCTTGAGGTGGGGACATAGGTAGATTTGACCGAACCTCGATAACAAATCTTGTATTTGTGCTCTCTCTTCCTTTCTCTCTTTACTTTCAGTATTTGCATGCTCATATTTAATCCGTTGTGATTGTTACATTTGTTTTACATATTTGAATGATTAAATATTGGTGGGTTTTGTAATTGCTTAGAAAGACCTTAGGTTCTGAAATACTGTTTGTGAAATTAAAATAGGGATAAATTGACCTAAAAAATTTTAAATACCCTATTCATCCTCCCTTTTTGGGAATACACCATTCCAGGCAATCAACATTTTTCTTTTTTGACCATATTGAATTGATAAGGATGGGTGTTGCGTTTGGACGTGTAATGGTCCTAGATCTAACTCCAATAAGGTATTATTCGTTTTAGCTCATTGGCTTTTGGTACACATCTGATGTGAGATCGTGAGAGACTCTCCTGCCCAATCTCTAACATCCTCGTCAGCATGATTTCCCTAATACACATCCAATGTAAGACCATGATAGGCTCTCTCGTCCGATTTCTGACGTCTTCGTCAATGTGATCTTCCTAGTACACATTTAATATGAGAACCACGACAAGCTCTCCTGCCTTATCTCTGACGCCCTCATCAAAGTAGCTTACACCTCCATGTATGATCCATTCACATGATCTGATACCTAATATAACAGTCCTGGACCCAACTCTAATGAGGTATTGTCAATTTTGGCCCACTAACCTCATAGGTTTATCCTATAAAAGGCATCTAACTTAGTTGGAGCTCAAAGCCTCCTTATAAGCCTAAGAGCTCCCTAGTACACATCCAATGTGGGATCATAAGAGGCTCTCCTACCCAATTTTGACATCCTTGTTAGCCTAATTTATCTAATACACATCCGATGTGATATCATAATAAAGTGCAATGATTAAAAAATTTATTATTTGGAATCTTTGTTGGTACATTTTTGTATATTCATTAATTTTTTGCAACCACCAATATATTTAGAAGAAAGGCATGCAAATTCGTGTCTCTTAAGTAATAAAAATTACTAAACGCTTAAATTACTAAAATAATTACGACCTCAAAAGTCTTTTCTAAGACAATTGAGGACATGTATGCAATTTATGTTATTGCTTATAGTTGCAATGCTTGTTGTTATTATTGCTATTGTGATTGAAAGAATTCATAGTTTCCAAATTTTATCAATTGTTAACCACTAATTTAAAATATATATAAACTTTGCCCTCACCGGTATGACGCGGTGGAAAGACATCAACAAGTAAGAAGGAGTATCGGGGGTTCAATTCCAGGTAGATACACTCACAGAGCCAGCGGTACCGGTGGATGGTAAGTGTTTATTCTGTGAGCCAGTGGGGATCGTAGATGGTGAGAGTTCTCTATGAGTCAGTGGGGACCGTGGATGGTGAAAGTTTGCTCCGTGACCCAGCGGAGACCATGGATGGTGAGAGTTCTCTGTGAGCCAGCGGGGACCGTGGATGGTAATGGAGATGTGTCCTGGGGGTCGGGTTGATCGAACATCCAACTGATGCACAGAAGCCGTGTCCACATTCTGAATTTTGCCCTGATCAGCAAGACCTGGGGGCGGAGAACTCTGATCTGTAGTTTTGGTGCCGCACCAAGGGTTCGAAGGGCTTGTTAGTGGCTGGAGTTCCTATGTAATCAATATATATATATATATATATATATATATATATATATATATATATATATATAAACTTTTGATTACTATCAATTACAAAAAATTAGGTCATCCCAAATGCTTTTAATGGCACAATTTTACTAGTTGCTAATATAGAGATTCAAAACACATAGAATTTGTTCTGTTGTAAAAAAAAAAAATAGCCTTAATTTGATTTCAAAATTTTCAAAGAATTACAAATGGACAAGTTAAAACTTTCACTTTTATTTTCTTCTAAATTTTGTGTTGTCTATGAAAAAAATTGGAAACATGAAAAGAGTTATATTTTTATGATTATTTGAAATTTTAAAAATAAATATAATTTTCACAAGTGAACAAACCCTTAAACTTCTAAGGTTTTAGTTGTGGAAAATATTTTTTATTTTTAAAAAAATTTTAATGATCATAAAAATGACATCGTATTTTCTAATTTTGTAGCAATTCTATAGAAAAAGCAAAAAAATATTGTGGAATGTTCAATTGCGAATATTAGTTTTATTTTTCATTTTTGTTTAAAAATAATTACAAATATATCACCTTATTTTTCAATTTTCTACTATCTGTATAGAACATTTGAAAATTAATAAAATATCATTTTCAATATAGAAAAGTAAAATAAAATATAGATTTTTATAATTATTAAAAAGTAAAGCGAGAATGGAAGGAATTTATCAAAGTGCAGACCAGATGTGAAGAAGTATTCGATTCTGGGTTAGTTTTATTACTAAGAGCACAATTTCTTTTTAAAAATTGAAGAAGTCGGACATTAAGATTTTGAATGAGTTTTAAATTAAGCATCATGAAGTTTGCAATAGGTCTGGAAAAATTATTTCATGGGTTAAACCTCCAGTAAGGTGGATAAAACTTAATTGTGATGAAAGTTGTAGGGGCAATCCGGGTACTTCAAGAGGTGGAGGAATTATTCGGGATTACCATGGCATGATAAAAGTCGCTTTTTCAAGTTATTTTGGCAATGGTACAAATAATAGTACAGAATTAAAAGCAATTAGGGAAGGGATTCGTTTGTGTAAATGTTTGCATTATGTTAATGTGATTATTGAAAGTGACTCGTGAATTGTAGTTGATTGGTTTCGGAAAGGTAGATGTACTTTGTGGTATCTTTGAGAATTTTGGGAGGAGCTCGTGGCAGAGTTAGAAGGAGTGAATGTCATGGTGATGCATCAATATAGGGAAGACAATAGTGCGGCCGATTTTCTTGCTAAAGAAGGAGAAATAAGAAATAAGAAATAATGTAATCTACGAAAAACAACACCTTCTATCACGTTACCTGAAAGGTATCCTTTGAATGGATAGGTGAGGTCTTGTTTCTGTTCGTTGTTAGTTAATCTCTAGAGTTTCGTTTGGTATATTTCGTTTTATTTTTGGTTGTTTTTATGTTTTTATCTCATTTGTTAGTTATGTTTAATTTTGTTTGTCTTAATTTGGTTGGTTGGTTGGTTTTAACTTGTAACCACGGTATTTCTCCGCAAAAAGTGAGGGTTTATTAATAAATAAATAGACTTGCCGCATTCTTTTACCAAAAAAATAAATAATTAAAATAAATTAAAAAGTAAAAATAATGATATAACCTAAAAAAAGGCCCCAACATTAAACTCGGTATTAAGACTAAAAAAGGAAAAGGAGTCAAAAGATTAATAGAAAAGATGTAGTGCCTATTAATTAAGGCAAAGGAATAGAATACCAATCTTTATTCTCTAATAACATATCCATAGTCAAAACGTAATCCACATGATCAAAATAAATTTTCATTAAGAAGGAAATTAATAAGAAGGTATCCGAATGTCTGTAAAAAAAGACTTCACAAGAAAGGTAAGACATCCGATTTTTTTTTTTTTTTATTACATAGGAACTCCAGCCACCAATGAGCCCTTTGGACCCCTTCGTGTGGTACCAAACCTACGGATCAACGTCCTCTGCCCCCAGATCTTGTTGATTATGGTAAAGTTCGGATGCAGACACAACTTTTGTGCATTAGTTGGACGTTCATTGATATAAGTATCAGAGTGTTTTTCTAGAGTACATTCCATTTCCTCCAAACCGTTTTTCCTTTATTCCTTAGGTGATCAAAGTCATGATTTTGACTCTACCTAACCTTAACATATTCAAACTTATACATTAAAGTATCAAAGAGGTCGAGGCAAATTAAGTTTAGTTGATATATGGTGAGGTAAACATTGCTTCTATCTAAGCTTTCAAATGAATCAATCAACAAACTCTTACAAAAGCTTAAAGTAAGTTTATAAATGAGTCTGAATAAGCTTATATATGAACGGCTCAAAAGTTTATACAAATCAAATTAGATGTTTTTTCAGAGTAAATTATTAAGTATATCAAGTATATCACATCATTCATAAATTAACCCAAAAAGATGATGAGAACTCAAAAACTAACTCACATGAGACCACACATATATAAAACATATCTTTCTTTCAAAAACAATTCAAAAGAATTCATGATTAATTTCATTTCCTGTAAAAATTAGGAAAAAAATCATAAATAATTTCTCTTCGCAGAGCAAATTACAAAAAAATCCATGGTTAAAAATTACAAAAAAAAAATCTATAGTTCATTTTCTTTGTGAATTGATATTTTTTTATTATCCATTTTTGTCCATTCAATTTTATATTGAAAGATTATATAAAACATGCTAACATTTAATGATTATTTTTATTATTATTATTTAGAATGAATTATAATTTTCTCATGTGAAAATTACAATATTATTATTTATCCACATTTTATAAATTTATGGTTTGGCTAAAGAAAATTTTAGAATATATTTTAAATGATTATATGATTGAATAGTTTTATGAATTCCTAAACATTAAACAAGTCCATTAATTTTTCTATGAAAACTTACCCTCGTAATTTTATAACATTTTATATTAAATAAAAGATAAATATTCCCAATTCATAATCAATGAATCTACTAAAACCACTAATTGAATTGACACTTCAAGCTCAATTTTTTTATCATAATTTTTCTAGGAAGAGAAATTAATCAAGATTTTTGTGATTTATTTGGAAAGAAAATTAATTATGGTTTGCTTACATTTTTTAGTATATGAGTTGTTATGATTTTTTTTTTGGTTAATCTATTAATGACACAACAGAGTCTATTAATTTAATACATTTTCAAATTATACGAGGTATCTCCTTTTTGAAGAAATTATTAATTAAAATAAGTATAATAAATTATATATAACTTCAACTTTGGGTCCTCAATTTAGTTAGTAGTTTTAATAGATTAATTGGTTATACATTGACAATTTTTATCTCTTATTTTAATAATAAATGTTATAAAATTATTAAATTTTTATAGACTAACTAATGGATTTATTTAATTTTTTTAAATATTTGTAAAACTATTCAATCATATCATTATTAATTATGTTTTAAATTTTTTTGACTTAACCAAAAAATTTTAATAGATATAAATAAATTATAGTATTGTACTTTTCATACAAAATAAATATAGCTGATTTGAGAAAAATAATAGTACTTCATTAAAAATAATCAGTAAATATATCATAGCATATTTTAAATATAAAATTGAACAAAAAAGAAAAATAAAAAAATGTCAATTTAAAATTCTTGTATATCACATAGATCTCTCTCAATTAGTTAGAAAAAAAATTAACTATAATTTTTTTTTTTTGTAAATTTTTAACTATGAATTAATCGTGAATTTCTTTGTAATTTGTTTTCGGAAGGAAAAATAATTATGAATTTTTTTAATAATTTTTATGAGAATGGAGACTAATTATTTATTTTCAAAAAAAATGAATGAATGAGACTTTATTAACTCAGCTCATTTAAGAACCTTCAAAAACAATTTTAAAAGTAACTCATTTATGCAAATAAAAAATCGGATCTTTCAAGTCAAACGATTGAACTTTTAACAAAAAATATTTATTTGATTTTTGGGAGTATGAAGTTTAGATCTTATAATTGAATTATGTAAATTTGAACAAAATAATAGTATAAAATTATATTAAAAATTATTCAAATTTATACAAATCAAAATTAAGAATTAAAATTCTTATAGACAAATACTACTTTAGTTTGTTGAGAAAGGAGCTATTTTTCAGCTTTTTAATTTAAATACCAAAAAAAAAAAAAGTATAGCAAGAAAAATGAAAATATTGAATTTTTTTTTTTTAGAAGGTGGCATTTTTTTCATTTTTTGAAAAATAGAAAAAAGGTTTCAAGGAAAAAAGAAACCTTTGATTGATGTAACTTCTGGGAAAAAATTGAGAAAGCAAATGGACATGCTTTTGAGGGGATAGGATTTTGTAGTTTCTACTTTCTGGTTTCTAGTTTCACTTTCTAGACGTTCTCCCTGTTTCTCATTTTCCCAAGCTATAAATTTCGTAAATTTCGAAAGCTCAGTGAAATCCTGCGGCGATTCATGAAACCCAATGAATCAAATCAAATGAATCCCTGCAAATCCAACAGTGACGCTGCAACCCAGAAAACCACGTTGTCCTTTCCTCCCCTGCCTTCTCTTTACCACGGTGTCCATTCAATTTTACTGTTTACTGTGCCTTTCGCATGTTGCGAATCTGCCACTGCACTTGAATAGCACAGAGCACCGCAAAAAACGCAGACCCAGAAGTAGAAACCCTAAAACCCATCACCTCTTCTTCTTATTCTCCTTCAATGGGCACCGCCAGCCCACCACCTCCTCCTGCCGAAGATGCTTGGGTTAATACTTACCAAAACTTGCTTCCTCAGTGGCAATCCTTCGCCTCTTCCCACCGTGTATGTTTTCTCTTTACTCCTCTCTCTGGCGACTTTTGTAGCGTTCGTATCGCCCGACTTCTTCCTCTTACTGGAGTTCGATTTCTGTTTTCCGTAATTGTTGTGGAAATTAGGACTGGGTTTTTGCTTTTACTTTATTTGTGTTTGGGGAACGCTTCTGTTTTGATTTCAAGTTCAATTTTTTACTGAAATGTTGGTCACCTGGGTTTTGTTGTCAAAGCCCCGTTTGGTTTCTGGGAAATAATAGGACCAAAAAAACAGATGTTTTCAATTAAGCCCTGTTTGCTTAATTTTTTTTGGCTGTGTTATTCAGATAGATACTTTCGTTTTGCTTTATTAACTGATATCTTGTTATTGGAATTTCATGATCTCCCATATTTGATCATTAGATTTTTATTTGGTTGCCGAAAAGGAGAGCAGATTGTTTATTTTTAATTGGTAGGGATTTGCGAGAACCAATATGGAGAACTGAATTTAGCACGATAGGCTGTAGGACGGCATGGTTTTTTCCTTTTTTTTTCGTATTCATTCTTTCAAAATGTGAATTGTTCTGCTGTTGTGTTTCACCTTATTTATATTACATGATTTGCATTTTCTTCAAAATTTTGAATTGTTTTGTTGCTGAATTTCACATTTTTTTTTTCAGTTCCTGTTATTTGTTTGCTGAAAAAATTAAGAAAAAAAAAGTGAGTTGAACATTGCAAATTTTTTATTTTTTTTTCCTGTCTGGTTTGGTTTTATTGTTTCAAACACTTTTGATTTCTTCTCTGCCAATAATAAAGTTGTATTAGGCTTAAGTGAGTTGCGTTTTTATTTTTCCATTTAAAATTCTACTGGCTTATAAATAATGGGATTTTCTAAATGTCTAATATTATTTTGTTTTCCTATCTTAGTTGATGAATGGATACTTTGAATGGATAGATAGGTAGTTTTATTTTATTTTATTTTTTTCAAAAGCTTTAGGATGTGTGTCCTTATGAATGGGATGTTACTCCAAAAAATCGCGAATCCTTCTGTTTACATATGTAAATTTTATCTGGGTATTTGTGCATATTTTTCATCCCCATTTGAAATTTATACATTGTTTATTCCTTAATTAATTTTGTTTTGTTTCTAAATTTGTTCTGCAGTCAATAATTCCAATCTCAATTTCTAGAGTTAATCAGTTTGATGCCGCAAGATTGGACATTGAAATGTCTGCCATGTTGAAAGAACAGTTGGTTAAGGTTTTCTCTTTGATGAAGGTATCAATCTTGTAATTCATTGGAGGAATCAGAAATTTTTAACTATGATTAGAGTTACACAGTGGAACTGCTTTATGTGAAATTTAATTTAATTTTTTTTTTCTTTTTATTGGTATTAGCCAGGATTGTTATTTCAATATGAACCTGAACTTGATGCTTTCCTTGAGTTCCTCATTTGGCGTTTCTCAATATGGGTGGACAAACCTACTCCAGGAAATGCCCTTATGAATCTGCGTTACAGGGATGAGCGAGCTGTGGAAACTGGAGGAAAAGGTAGGGAGATGTGGCTGTGCCATACTTATGTTGCTGTCTCCCCAAGCTTGTTTTAGATTACCATGCTTACATCATCTCTAGTACTTTGACTTGATACGCTGTCTTCTTGAAACCGGACTGTGGTTCTCTTGCAAATTTCTCTTATTTATTACTTTATTTGGTTTTGTCCCCACAAGCTTGGGACATTGTTTCCCTCATTAGTTACCAAGCCAAAAGAATGTCCAAATTGGATCTGTGCAATTGTTAATCTTTTCATTCCTAAACCAACTTTCCAATGCTTGGGCAATACAATTGTTAAAGCTTGATATACATTGTTGGCCAATAACCTAACAATTTAAGCTTTTAGGTAAAGTGGTAATCTAACATGGTATCAAAGCTGGTTACCAGGAGGTCCTGAGTTCTAGTCGTGTTGTCCGCGTTTATTATGTGGTATTTAAAAAATTATTATATTCCCTATAATGGGTGATATTATCGTGTCTTTATCTCTCCACGTGTTGTTGGGCTGCACGTGCGAGGGAGTGTTTATGCTTGATATAAATTGTTGGCTCACAACCTAATAGCTTAAGTTTTTAGGTAAAGTGGTAATCTAACAACAATGTATGATTTTATGGGAATAAAATGCTTACACAACAAACTCTGTGATTTGTGAAGGTGAAGGGGCTATATGCTCACATATTAGCAATGATTGTATTTTCTGATGGTAACATGATAACCGAATTGATGAGTATATTTGGATATTGGTTTGTTTCCTCTGTTGTCAGGCTTGGAGTAGATAAAGATAGTTTAATTTTTTATTGGCTATCTTCAAATGCCTATGTTTAATTTGGCTATGGTTGAAGTCAATAATCCTTTTCCTCTTTCTTGTTGTACAAGATTGAGTCCATTTATGATTTTGATCATAATTTTGCTTATGAACCTTTTGTAATAGCTTGAATAATTGTTGAAAATAGATTCTTCTTGTAATTTTTTTAACCCATGTTTGATATTCTTAAAGGGCCATTTGAGAATATTAATTCCAGATTTTATACTGCTATGCTATGGTACTTAAGATTTGTTGTTGTTGTTACATCTTAGAAATGATGCTGCTGGGCGGTTAACATATGGAACGTATATTTTTCTTTTCATTTTTTATAAAATTGAAGTAAGAGTCCCCAAAAAAACACCCAAAAAAAAGTCTCAAAGGCAGGTGCGCAAAATGTTTATGTCCTGTTCTGATCCCAAGGATAGCCCCGCTGGGTAGTTCACTTATGGATCATTTTTTTCTTTTTCTTTTTTCTTATTTTATTTTATTTTTCTTAAATGGAAGAGTCCCAAAAGTTACTACCCAAATGAAAAGTCCCTAAAGCAGGTTCCCAAAATGTTTATGGCCAATTTTCTTTTATAAGAAAAAATTATATAACAGAGACCCAAAAAGCACAAGAGGGGGAGAAAAAAATGCTCTCCAGAGAGCAAAAGGAAATAACCAGCAAAAAATTACAATACACTGCCTGCCAATCGTTAACAACATTGGGCAGTGGGAAACCCCTAAAAGACCTGAAGGAATGGGCCCAGAAAGAGCCAAGGACACTGCTTTATCTTGCAGCAGCCAAGGAGAGATTATGCAATCCTCAAGTATTTTTGCATTTCACTTGATCCATAAGAATGGCAACGATTCATTCTACATATATTCACTTCCCATGCCTCCTCCCCCAGAAGCTGTGTGGCCCTTTTTTCCTCCCTCTCTTTCTGATATTCAACTATGTCATCTAGTCGGGTGCTTCTTCAGATATTCTAATTTTTTACTTTATCTTATTTATGTTATCTTCGATACAGTGAGGACAGGTTTGGAAGGACCCGGACTAACTATTGCTCAGAAGATTTGGTATTGTTTTGGCACTGTTGGCGGGCAGTATATCTGGGCTCGTTTGCAGTCTTTCTCTGCTTTTCGTAGATGGGGTGATTCAGAGCAGGTACTGCTTTTGTCAGCATGCTTACACATTTTTTTTTTAATTTTATTTTTGGGTGGGCAAGGTCAGAGTGGTTGAAGAAGAGACTGATTTTGCTTTAACATATTCCTCAGAGCTCATTGGCGCGCCGAGCATGGATCTTGATACAGCGTCTAGAAGGGTTGTATAAAGCAGCTTCATTTACCAACCTGGTGATATTTCTGCATACGGGAATGTATGTGTTTGACCATCAGACTATCCCCTTCACTTTTTCTTAAATCTGTTCTATCTGAAATTAACCATGACCAATCATTTGAATAGAGCTCCAAAATCAGATTATGCATATAAGTTAAACTAAACTCTAGAATGCCTCGTCTGTCTGAGTAGTTTTAGTTAGAGGCTTAGGGTAGATAAGCACATTCAACTGAATACAAGAGAACTGTCACACAACAACTTGACATATGGTATGCCGCTTGTGGGTTCTTTAAGCATAGTTATTATTATTATTATTATTATTTTATTTTTTTATACATTTTGAAATAGCCAAGGGCATCGCCAAAGGATGCCCATGATCTCAAAATCAGGATTGCAGAAGAAAGTACTGACATGGATGTCATTGAGTTTGCTGGGGCCTAGGTTTATTGTAGCAAAATGAATGTGTTAGGGCACTATATATTGAGTTTTCCTGATTGTTTTAATGGTCTGCTTCTAGTTGAATTGAATATTTTCCACACTTTGATGTTGAAACATGACATTTTTTTTTTTTTTCATTTTTCAATACTACAGACTTGTTGAAAAAGGTTTGTAATATTTCAAAAAGACAGGATTGTGGGAAAAGCATCATTTAATGGATGATGGTGATACATTCATTATCAAGAGATAAAAGAAAATATGAGTGCCCTCTGAAAAAAGAAAAAAAAACACATGGGCATACATAAACACAAAAAAAAGATTACATTAAGCAGCTCTCCAATCATAAGAAGTACCTTCTAAAAACACCATAAGAACTTGCCCACAAAAATGGTAGAAATACCACTATATCCTAGAGAAAAACAAACAATTTTTCATAAAATCATCTTCTTCTTCCCTCTCTAAATGCATTCAGTTCTTATAAGACCTTCGCAATGGGCATACCTGCACATCTACAGGAACGCGAAACAAATTGCTCCAAAGCCTAGCAACTTCACAATGAAAAAAGAGATGTGAATTAGTCTCCTATGAGGATTTACGCATTATAGACATGTTTGGACTGCAAACTTCCTCCACACCTCCAATAGATTGTTCGTATTAATCACTGTTAAGGATCAAAGTCCTGATTAAAGCTTTATTTTTGGAAGGAACCTTTGCTTCCCGAATAGTTTGTCTAGAGAATAGAGAGAATAGTGCCAGAGTAGTTGTTCAATAAATGCATCAAAAAATATTTTCAAGGACCTCCACTAGATAAACTAACTCCTCTGCTTCCCTATCATTGAAATTTTAGCCCAAGAAATGGAACTCCCTGTTCAAAGAACAAGAAAGAAGAAGCAGAGGCATTGTAAGGGTGACCCTGTGAGGCATTGGGGAAAAAAAAACGAAAAAAGAAGCAATCCCAGCCCAACTTTCTACCCAAGTGCCTAGCATATGCAGTTTTTTTAAGTGAAAGGGAAAATTAAGCGAAAAACTTGAGATATGAAATTCTAAGGGTTTTCTTGTGTAGAAAAAATAGCTCTTTTGACATCCTTGCCATTCAAATGAAGATTTAAAGATCATACTTACTCCTTAATTCCGTCCCATAAGGAGTGGGTTCCAATTGGATTCTTTTAACCATTTACCTATTGGAAGAGTGCTTTGACACCAAATTTCCAAGACCTAGATCTCTCTTTGCATAGGCTGTTGAGCAATCTCCCAACTAAGGTGCCCCTCTTCTCATCCTTGTAATCATTTTTTGTTCAATGAAGAAACAAAGTGATGTAGGACAGTATTAGAATTCAGTAATAAGAGAGAGAATTGAGAGAATTAAAAGAAGAAGAAGAGGAGAGGAGGAAGGGAGGGAGAGATGGTTCTCTATCATTCCCCCCAGATTGAAAGAAACTCTGATCCATAGAGTGGACTACAAATATGACTAGCAAGTTAGGAGCACTATCACAAACATCATCCTTGGCAAGCCATGTAGTATTTGACTCGGGATGACCTCTCCACCGAACCAAGTAGCGACAAAATCCATTGCGAGGAGACATTACAAACCCATCATCCAAGATAGACTGATAGAGTCCATTGCTTCTTGTGGTTGAGAAATAGAGGGAGGCCAAGGAGTTGCTGAACCTGCTTGAGCACCAGTTGGCAAACCAAGAGGCTAAAAAATGCCTCTGTAAGGTGTCAAATCCTATACATTAAAAACTAGACTAATGGTCACATGAGTAGGTAAATCAAGTAAATATGCATTAGGTCCAAGTTTCTTAAGGCTGAGGAAAGGGCAAATGGCACGGGCATATGGAGCTTTTTAAATGAATTTCTTGGGTAGTTTCAGGTCTTATGCAAACCATGACACTATCACCTATATTAAACTCTCTAGCTTTACAATGCATATTTGCAGCAAGTTTATAATCCATATTACTCATAGCAATCTTTTGCATAACCTTAGTATGCAACTCATGAATGTGATGAACAAAAGATTCAACATACTCAGAAATATGGGCATCTAGTGGCAATGGAACAAGTCAATGGGTGCACGGGGTTTGTAATCAAATCCACACTCAAAAGACTCTTACCTCATGAACATTGACTCACTCTAAAATGAGCAGCGCAAACGCTATCCCAAGTATAGGAGTTCTGTCGCGTAATAATTAGCCCGAAAGGTCAGATCGTCTCCTCAGGGAATGTAGATTAATTTCAAACTTGCGTTAAAACAACAAGGATAAAATAAAAATCATTTACTAAACACAGTTCAGATTCATATTCTTGGGTTTTTGAGAGTTTGTAACGAAATTAAAACAAAGCAAAACCTAAACTAAGAACATAACATGCAAAAACAATAAAATAACTATAATGAAATTAAACAAGCCAAACAACTATGCCAACCTAATGTAACCATTATAATTCATTCAATGACTCATTCAACCATTCAAATAAACAATAACAAAATTAAACGAGCAAAATAATCAACCCTTTAAGCATTCAAATAATAAACTAAGAATGAAGACTTCATTAATCTAATAAAAACATTCAACAATTAAATAAACTTAACCCAACAATGTCTTAAACAAATATAAATCCAACAATAGTTTAAATAAAAATAAACTAAACTCAACAATGGCTTAAATAAAAATAAACTCAAACAGTAGCTTAAACAAAAATAACTAAACTCAGCAATGGCTTAAATAAAAATAAACTCAAACCAATAATAAGTTCCAACAAGATATTAAAATGACATTGAAGTAAAACAAAACAATTAAATAAAGAAACAAGGGAGAGGAGGAGAGAGAGAGAGAGAGAGAGAGAGAGAGAGAGAGAGAGAGAGATAGAGAGATAGAGAGAGAGTGGCCGAATGCTCTTTGTGGTCTGCGCACACAACAGCAAAAGCTGCTGTGTTTCCTCCTTTCTTCACGGCCAAGAAGCTCTTTCCCCCTTTAGCTTTGCAGCTGCTTCTCCTTTTTCTTCTTTCCCAAACCCTATTCTCTTCCTTGTTGCTCCCCAGCCCCTATGGGCTCTAGCTATCTTTATGCTCCTAGCAGATTTCTTTTTATATCCACCAGCTCATGGCTACCCTCTTCTCTTTTAATTGCTGCGCACAGGCTCTAGCTATCTTTATATCTCCAGCCCCTACGGGCTCTAGCTATCTTTTTGCTCCTAGCAGATTTCTTTTTATATCCACCAGCTCATGGCTACCCTCTTCTCTTTTAATTGCTGTACACACAGCCCCTCAAAAGTGAACCCTACGGCCTTCCTTTACTTTGTGTTGCCCGAGGCCCATTCTCCTTGAATGCAGTGCACGGCCTAATGCATGGTCCATGCAAACTCAATTTTTCTCTTTACGCACAGCCCCCTTTTCCTTATTTCTTCCTCCCTAAAAGTAACCTAATTCCCCTCAAAAGCTGCTGCCTTCATGCATGAAATTTGGCCCCTGTGCACGGCCCAGCCTATCCGTTCTTTACTACACATGGGCCCTAATAAGTAATAACAGCTTATGGATTGCATGGCCCATGCATTTTATTAAATGCTGCCTCACGTATGAAGTTTAGCCTAGCCCTCTTGTTATGCGCACGGCCTGCTTGGTTTGTAGGGCCCATGGTCCATGCATGCATGTCTGTCCTTCAACAAATAAATGCCCTTTGAGGTAGCATTTCAAGTATTAGAGATCACACCGGAATATCCTTGATCCACACAGCTAGGGCAATACCTTCATCCCTACATGTGAAACTAAAATTTGTTTTAGGAGATCAATTGATCACTATAAATTCAACAATTAAATGCACAACTTAGATTCATGCCTCTTAATCATTTTTCCATCTAAAACCAATATTTATAAAATTAAACAATTAATAAAATATTAGTTTTAGATGTACTAAACATGCAATATTCTAGCTCGATCAAACATGTTCATAGGATTATTATAAACAAACTCAACAATAGGTAACACCACGTTCTAGTTGCCCTATTTTTATCCCACAACACAACACACCTAAGTAGGTCACTATGACTACGATTCACAACCCTCAGTCTGACTATCATTTTGGGGGTGGCAAATGGAAGAAAATAACAAGTGAGTGTGAGTCCCACTTATTTTCCAAAGTGTCTTCCAAAATAAATAGAGAACTCAATATCCTTATCAAATGCTATGGAGGTTGGCAAACCATGCAATTTGACGACCTCTCAAAAGAACAATTGAGCTATTGAGATGCATCAGGAGTCTTATAACATGGGATGAAATGTGTCATCTTGGAGAATCCGTCAAGAACAAAAAATATGAAATCATGTCTCCGGGCTGATTTGGGGAGTCCAAGAACAAAATCCGTACTTAGGTCTCTCTGAGGTATGTGTGGCAATGGCAGAGGGGCATAAAGGGTAGTGTTGCGTTTCTTAGACTTGTCTAATTGATAGGCACAATGCGGAGGCAGTATCCTAGCAACATTTGTCTTTAAGGAAGGCCAATAAAGCCTCTCCTCAACTAAGGCAATGGTTTATCCCTCCCTAATTTACTAGATACCCTTTCAACGTGCAATTGTCAAACTATAAGATCTCTAAAAGAAGTACAAGGAATGCATAATTTGCTAACTCTAAAGAGGTGTCCTTCATGGATGATTAAATCTACAACATCTTTATGGTGATCCTCACTCACCTTCTGAAAGACAAGCTCAAAATTTGTACAAGTAGAGTACTCATCTTTTAGATGATCAAACCCAATGATATCAGCTCTCAAGATATGGACAATAAGTGCTACCCTATGAAGGCCATTAGCCACTTTACTCTCAACACTAGAATGATGCTTAAGAACAAAGGTGTACTCATTGAGGAAATTTACCCAACTAGCATGCTTCACATTCTACTTCTTTTGGGAGCTCAAATAGGGCAAAGCAAGGTGTTCGGAAAAAGAGTACAAACTCTTGGGGTAACAAGTAGTATCTCTAATGTTGGAGGGATCTAATTGCATCATAAGACTCCTTACCATATATGCTTTGTTTGGCATCTGAGAGTTTTTCACTAAAAAATTCTATAGGATGTCCTTTCTGACTCTAGACCCCACCTATGCCTACCCAGAGGCATCACAAGCCACCTCAAAAACTCTGCTAGAGTTTGGATGCCTCAGTACAAATGCTTCAGTCATTTTCTGTTTGACCTATCTAAAAGCTCTAGTAGCTTATGGGGTCCAATGAAACTCTCCTTTCTTCAAAGATTTGGTAATAGGAGCCATGATGCCACCAAAATGCCCTATGAATCACCTATAGAAATTAGTGAGGCCATTGAAATTATGAACCTTAGTAATAGTCCAAAGCTCAGACTATTTTCTAATGGTTCTAATCTTCTTTGGATGAGTAGCAATTCCTTGTGCAGAGATAAAAAAACCAAGAAAGAGCACACTAGACTGTAAGAAGTTGCATTTTTTTAGGTTAGCAAACAACTTCACTTCCTTCAAGGTGACAAAAACCTCATGTAGATGTACCAACTACTTCTCCCTAATTTTACTGTAGACCATTATATCATTGAAGTAGACCACTAGGAACTTCTCAATGAATGGCGGCAGAACATATATCATAACCCCTATATAAGTGCTGGTGGCATTGGAGAGTCCAAAGGCACCAACTAAAGCTAGCTAGCATGTCAACCATATCCTCTAGTCTAGGGATAGGTAACTTGATGGTGATTTTTTTGAGGGCTCTACTATCCACACACATCCTCCAAGATCCATTCTTTTTTGGAATTAGAAGAACTGGTGCAGCACATGGACTAAGGCTATGCCTCACAAAGCCCTTATCTAGGAGTTCTCCTACCTACCTATTCAATCTACCTCGCTCTTTAGGGTTCATCGTATGATGTAGCAAGTTAGGTAATTGGGAATTCGGAACGAGATCTATGGCATGTTGAATGTCTCACATAGGTGCCAGCTCACTAGGTAACTTGTTGGGCATAACATTAGAGAACTCAACTAGCAACTCTCCTACCTTAGGTGGGTGCTCACATGAAAACTCTCGATTCTCAGAAGGAACCTCTCAAGTGATGACTACTGAAATGTACCTGTTTTCTAAGCTGTCTTGCTTAAAAGTCCTATGATCAAACAAGTGAATGCATCTTTGAATTGGGACTTGAAGGGCTATCTTGCTCCTTAAATTTAGGATCCTTGGGAGTGGGCTTGGTAGGGGTCAAGATGACATTTTTATCTTTGTGCCTCAACACACAAGTGTTTTCCCTACCTTGATTGGTTACAACTTACATCATGATCAAATAACTATGGTCGCTATAACAGGACATGGGCCACATCCATCTGGAGTACATCACAATAGACCCTATCCTTATGATTCCCCATTTGGATGGGTACATGACACCTCTTAGTAACTGGCAGATTGTCCTTTTTACCTAATTCACTTTAAAAGGATGAGGGTGTGGCTCTCCTTTAAGGTTCAATCTTCCTAGAGCAGCTTTGGAGATCACATTCGTGCTAGTTGCTACTATTTCCACAAATAACTCTCTTACATGTCCTATCCCCACAACGAATGAAAGTGTGGAAAATAGGAGTCTGTTTCCACTTTTCACTTACCATGGTAGTGGATAAGACACACCTAACCACACTAACATGGCGGTCATCCTCCTCAAAATCATCAACAAACTCACCCTCATCTTCATCTACAACTTGATCGTCATTCCTCATAATAAGGAAGATCATCAATTTCATGCTCTAAAGCTAAGGTTTGTTGAGGACAACAAGCAACAATATGACCTCGTGTGGCAATGATGAGTGACACTGCACAAAATAAGCTACTAGCCTGAGGAATACTAGGTCCACTAGAGCGAAGAACATGATGTGACTCTATTTGCTCCATAGAACTTTCTCTAGGGGTAGATTGAAGGATGATAGACCCAGACTGAGGAAAGGATTTGTGATGACGAGACTCACTCACCTGAGATGAAGACCTACGGGAGTTCTTGAGGTACTTTTTGATGGCAAGAGCTTTTTGATAAGCTGCCTTTAAAGACTTTGGTGAGAACAGTTCAACCTCTCACTGAGCATCTTTCTTAAAACCATTCAAAAACCCAACCACAGTGCGAGGGGTGGCCTCAACAATATCACTCCTTAGCATCAACTCCTAAAATTAATCAATGTAGTTGGCTACAATAGTGGTTTGTTTATGGTTCAAAAGGATATTAGACAACTGGTCCTTTAAGGAAGGAGGGATGTACTTTTCTTTCCATCGTTGACTTGTCACTTCCCACCGAGTAATAGAAGGTTTACTCAACCGTTTTAGGGTTTGTTGCATAGTTTTCCAAACTTATTTGCTGGTCCTACAAATTTCATCTTGGCAAACTGAACTTTGTCCTCACCCCGTATATGGTACTAGTTAAAGAAGTCCTCCATCTCTGCTACCCAGTCTAAAAAGGTGCTTGGGTCTAATTCTCCATCATAGGTACGCACATCTTCCTTGACCCTTTTTGTAGCATCTCCATAGTTCTCCAAACCTTGCCTAAGGGAATGTGGAGCATGCCTAGGGTTAGGTTGGCACTCAACATCATTAAACTCCTCAAAGTTACCTTCCTCAAACCTAGACTCTAGATTGACTCGAGGTTGAAGGGGCTGAACTGGTGTATCGATCTGTTTTGTAGCCTAACTCATGTTCTTAGGTGCTAGAGGAACTCCTGGGGTAGGAAGAATACCCTGGGCTGTCCCTACTGAATATGGTGACTCATTAAGGTGCCTAACTGATGGTTCTGTCTTCTACAACAGGGTATTTACAGCTGACTCCTGAAGAGTGGGTGTCTAATTGGACAAACAAGGATTGAGTATCATCTGGTGCAAGTTCAGTGGGAATGGTTTCAATGTTTTTGTTGGTAACCATTGGTAATGCAAAAACCTTGACTATAAGTGATATGAATCCTAGAATTACTACAATGCACACATGAAGCTATCGAACATAATGCATATGAATTGACCTGGACTCACATGACATGGAAACAAGGAATGAGCTAGGTATGGGTATGAACAAGGATTCAAATGATGAATAAACTTGAGGAATTTAAAAGACAAATGGCAGATTATTATTATTATTATTAATGGTAACAACTAACAAGAAACTTGGAATTATGTAATCATAAATTTTCCCTAATAATATAAATATTAGTCAAGAAAATGTGAGAATTTGGTTACCTCTTGAAAGTTTTTGAGCACAAATTTAGTTGAACATCAAATTCTCAAGGTGAGTAAAGCAATTTTTCGACTCCCTATTCTTGGATCCTCAATTCAAACAGCAGCTGGGGTTCAATCTGATTGCTGGTAGGCCTTCAAAGCTCAGAATTTTGCTTTGATGACCCAAGAGTAAGCTGACCTGATCCTTAGAAATGTGAAGCAAATTAGATAATTCAGGTTCCAGTAAAAAAAAAGCTTCAAAATGTCAGAAGAAAATCCAAATTTTCGCAGCTGAAAGAAGTTTCTTCTGAGTCTGGAGAATACAGAAGGTGTACAGCAACTACCCCAAGCTCGTGGCCAGTGCATGGGCAGCCGGAAATGGGCCTCCGAGGATGCTGTTCCTACTGGTGGTAGATTGAGTGGTGGGGATTCCAGTGATGCTGTTCCTACTGGTGTATGAAGAAAATGCAGTAAATGGGAGATTCAGAGAGGCAGTTAGTTGGGGTTACTTCAGGTGGCGCATGGGGCCACTCCCCTTGTGGGATGGAGGTGAAATTTCAGGGAGCGGGTTTTGGTGGTGTCTGATTTATGAAGATGCTGTGATTTGCTTCGTGGAAACTAGGGTTTCATGACTGTAATTTTCAGAAAAATTGAACGGTGTTTGAAATTTCTGCAATTTCTGACTTTGAATAGTTGCGTGGTGACTGTGTTTTGCTCTGATGCCAGTTTGATGTTGGGCAGTATAAGAATCAGAGAAGAGAGAGAATTGAGAGAATTAAGAAAGAAGAAGAAGAACTGCACATCATGTGATTTGCTTTGTGGAAATTAGAGGAAGAGAGATGGAAACTGCAATCTGTTCAAAAAATGACTGCACATCAACTCGCATGTCCAGCACTTAAACCACTATTGCAACTAACACATATTTACAAAAATTACCCAACTAAACACATAATTACAAAATACTAAAGAAGGTTACTGAAAAATACAAAGAGATCCTCATACACTATTTCCTAAACCACCTTAAACATATGCCTAAAATATGTGTGCCGAATGGCAGCCTCTGGGATGTAGATGGTCCTCCATCACAAATTAAATAAGAAACGATGTTAATGTCTCCGAGTTCACATTTAGTATATAATATCATTTCAAGAGAATGTGTTGGAGCAGTAAATGCTGATAGACGATTCAAATGGTTGGCTTCAGATTTTATTTTATTTTTATCAGTAAAGAGAAATTTATATTGGCAAGGCACCAAGGGGATGCCAATCTGTGGTACAAAACATCAACACTCTGTAGAGTGTTGCAAACATCAAGTATTACATTATGTTTATTAACAATTTGCCCACTAAGCCAGCTGGAAACAACAGCAATCCACAGCTCTTTGCAAGTCTGAAGTAGAGTAGTCTTAGTTCTTTCTTTCCAAGCACACCAAAAGATGGCCAGTGGCATGGGGTTCAAAGCCTTTTGCTTCTCCTTGGTGGCTCTGATGCCTTTCCAACTCCAAATCTTCCCTCTAACTGAATTTGCTGTAACCCACTGCTGGCCAGTTAAGGATAGAACCAAATTCCACAAGTTCCTTGTCCAGGGCAAGTGGAGAAGAATGTGGTTGACTGAGTATCTCTTGTCCTCATCTAGGCTGTAATTCTCTCTTATCTCTTTCTTAATAAATTTATTTTCTATAAAAAACATGTAATTTTGTAAAAATAATTGAATAATTGACAATGTTGAAATGTCATTGATGTCCTCTAATGATAGAATAATGGCCACTCATAAGAATGGACATGAAGCATGTCCATCCTTCATTTTACATGTTTTAATGAAATTCTACTTTTATATATTTATTTTTTGAGAAAAAGTGGACTAGCATATTTCAAGTTTTAGAGATTTTGTAGTAATCAATTGAAAGAAATGTTTGAGTAGAAATTTGGCATATGTTGGTACTTAAATTGTATTGATTATGGAACGGGGTAGCGATTAGTGTCTACAAGAAGTTTTGTTTTGAAAAAAAAAAAACAGGGTGTCCCCAAGCTAGAAGGTTCCCCACTTTGCGAGGGCAGGGAGAGGGTAGTCACAGTGTATGCAACCTTACCCTGTTTTTATACAGAGAGGTTGTTTCCCTGGATGCGAACCAGTGACTGACCAATGTAATGTTTTATTATTATTATTATTATTATTATTATTATTATTATTTATTTATTTATTTTTTTTTCAATTTTTTTTTTTGGAAGTTTTAGCATGACGTGGGATTGGTGGGAATGAGATCTCCCCTTTATAACCGTATTTCTTTTAGCATTGCTTTATTTTGCATCTGTGGTTGTGATGCAGGTATAGGAATCTTATTGAGAGAGCTCTAAGAGCAAGGCTTGTTTATGGAAGCCCTAACATGAACCGTGCTGTTAGCTTTGAGTACATGAATCGCCAGCTAGTGTGGAATGAATTCTCGGTAACTGCTCTTCCTTTGTTATATAATTTGACATTCCAATCCTGGTAAATTTTTTAATAAAGAATTTGTATTGAATATAGATTTTAATAAATAAGTAGACAACAATAATTTCAAGTGGAAGCTCTAAACCTTGATTGGTAAATCAAACAGGGAAATGCTTAAACAATACAATTTTTTAACCTTTGGAGTCTAGTTAAAATTGAACTAACCTCAAACTAAGCTAAATTCAATTCAAATAGGTTCCAAATGGATTACATTTATTATATGTAATATACATTAAATATCATACATACTACTTAAGAATAAATCCCTAAATAAATATCTAAATATCTATATATGTGTGAGCTCACATGTATTAGAACATATTCTGAGGGCAACAACAACAACGACGACCATTCCTTAAGTCCCACAATGTAAGGTTGGCCAGATAAATCCTCTTCAGCCATTTTGCATGACCTGCGGTAATATCCTCTGAAAGGTGGACTGCTGGCAAATCCTTATTTACTATCTCTGTCCAAGTTATTCTAGGTCTACCTTGCCCTTTATACTACCATCAACTCCATCCATTTGAAAATATGTGGATTTCTCATCCTTATTTTTTGTCCCTTGTACGGGAATCTTGGAGTAATTCTTTGTGTGAGTGGTGGGAGGGTGTTTAGTTAGTGAAGAGGTTGAAAAGTTTAAAGTTAGCCTTAAAGGTAAGGGGCAGGGATTTTTTTGTGATGTGTGGATTAGGAAGTCTAATATTTTAGCAGAAATTGAGGAGATTGATCATGTGGAAGAGATGGGTAATATTTCATAGGATCTAATTCATAGGAGATTTTCTCTTAAGAATGACTTTTGAGGTTTTGTTAATGAGGGAGGAGATGAGTTGGAGACAAAAGTTAGGTTCTGATGGGCTAAGGAAGGGGATGGCAATACTAGAGTCTTTCATAGGATAGCTAATGGTGGGAAAAAGAGGAATCTGATTAAAAATTGGAGGTGGAATTGGGTGTTGTGGTTATGGATCAAAGTGTTATTGTGGAGGAGATTATGAGGTTTTTGAGAAACCCCTTTAAAGGAATAATGCTAGTTGTCCTATGATTGAGGGGTTGAATTTGATGTCTCAGTTCTAGTGAGTTGTCTACTTTTGTCGGATAGATATTTTGAGGGTGGTGGTGTTTGGCATGGATAGGGAGAAGTCTCCTGGGACAGATGTGTTTAACATAGCTTTTTTTTTGTTTTTGTTTCCCTGAGTTATTGGGAGGTGGTTAAAAGTGATTTGATGAAGGTGTTTCATGAGTTTCATACTAATGGCGGGATTCCCATAAGTATGAACTCAACCTTTATCATTTTAGTCCCAAAGAAAAAGAGTTCTGCTAAGGTTAGTGACTTCTGTCCCATTAGTTTGATTATGAGTGTTTATAAGATTAAGGTGGTGATGGGGGAAATCATTTCTAGGCTTCTAGTTCTCGTTTCTCAGGTTTGTTGTGGGGTAGATATGTTTTGGTTGCTCTTCTTGTGGCGAATGAGGTAGTGGAGGATGGTAGGAGGAGTAAGAAGAAAAGTTTACTTTTTTAGTTGGATTTTGAGAAAGCTCCATGATAGGATTAGTTGGATTTTATTTTATTTTATTTTGTGTATAGGGTGTTTGAGAGGAAGGGTTTTGGGGCTAAGTGGCGTTGTTGGATTCAAGGTTGTCTTTCTTCAGCTTCTTTTTCTTTGATTATTAATGGTCAGCCTAGGTCCTGATTTAATGCTACTGGTGGTGTGAGACCAGGGGCTCCATTTTCCCCCATTCTTTTTGAATTAGTAGCTTATATGTTGAGTATGGTGTTTGATAGGGTCGTAGATAGGAGATTTATACAAGATATTTTTGTAGGTAGGGGGATGATGTGGTTGTTTCTCATTTCCACTTTGCTAATGATACCATTTTGTCAGACTATTTTACAGGTTTTTGAGTTTGTCTCTGATCTAAAGATTAATTTACCCAAGTGTATCTAGGTGTGATTTAGCTACAATTGATCTGAATACAGAGGTGACTTCCAGGTTTGCTACTCTTGTAGGCTGTGGGATCCAGCAGTGGCCCTAGGTAATCCTAGAGCTGAGGGGTTTTGGGATCCAGTGATTGCTAAAGTCTTGAAGCTCCTTGATGGGTGGAAGGGTATGTCTTTTTTTCTTTCTTTTAGATAATAAAAGAAGGTATATTAGATCAAGAGAGAGAAGTTACAAACTAAGGGGACAAGAAGTACATCCGAAAAAAATTAAAAAATAAAAGCATAAAAATCAAAAAAGAAAAGAAAGAAAAATATGGCATAATACAAAAAAAAAAAAAAAACAGAACAATTAACTGAGGAAACCCCTTTTCAATCCCCTCCCATCGTAATTCACTGAGCACTTCAGATTTGCTAGCTCCCTTTGACCCTTCTTCGCTTTGAACTTACCCCCAATAAAACACACTTCCATTCCTCCAGCATCACTCATATTCAAATCTAATTTTTTTTATCCAATATTTCTTGTGCTTTTAAATCCTGCCTAGAAATCACCTACTCTGGTGTAGGTAAAATACCATTCCTGCACTGCATTTTGTTATCCAACCCCTTATTATCAATCCTTGCATCCTTCCAACAGTGTTGGATGAACATGTGAAAAGTCCCCAAGATATCACAGGATTCAGAAACATATCCATATTGTTCTCAAATCTCATCTTACAGCAAACCCCTATCACACTCAACCTTACTAATGTCATCACTGTCATTATCTGAAAAATCTCTCCATTTACCTCACTTTCTTTGCTAATTCCATTACTTCTAAATCCTTCATCTTAGCAAGTGCATCTCCCACGATACTCAAATCACCTGCAGAATCTCTCCTTAAAATTGTTGGCCTTAGCTCACCAGAATGCTCTCTCTTTGCTTCATATACTTTCCTCATATCTGCACCCATAAGGGCACCTTACGACGAGCATACACCTTGGAGCCCTTAAATTTTTCGGATTTAAGACCGGAAGCATCCTATTTAGATTTTTCGGATGTAAGACCGGAAGCATCAGATTTTGTACCCAAACCAACTTTTTTTCTATTCCTCCTGGATATGCCAGCCTCTAACTCTTCTGCAAAACCAAAATCAACAACTGAGCTGATGTTTTTGTTAATATCATCATTTTCTTTCGGAATGGTTTTAAAAACCAAGCTAAAGTCGTCCTGATAACAGACTGAATGTTTATCCATTCTAACTTTGTCTTGTATGACTGAGGAGAGGACTTGGGCTTCGTTAACAACAGTCTGAATGCCCTTGTCCCCCTTTTCTGGATTCTTTGAATTTTGGCAAGGGGAATGAACCTTTCAACTAATGTAGTAACCATTCCAATTAAGAAACCCCCTCTTTAATCCCTTGCCATCATAATTCACTGAAGACTACAAATTAGCTAATTCATGTTTGCCTTTCTTCACCTTCCTGGTGCCATCATACAAACGAATTTCATTTCCTCCTGGACTTGACATTTGACAACTATTACTGATCTTATCCAAAAGTTATTGATCTGCTACATCCTTCCCATCCGTTTTCTTCAAAGGAAAAGGCTATGCCCCCTTCCTGCTCTTTTCCCAGACCAACTTCCTCAAAAAGAGGAATTCCCTCCAACCCCTCCTCCACTGGAGATGGAGGAACATACAATAGGTCCCCAAGAAAATCCGATGACTTAGGCGAATACCTTGCTGTTCCCGAATTTCGTCCAGTGACATGCTTTCATACCATGCAAACTCACTCGCAGCATCACTTTCATTTATAATTACTAGTCACAACAATGCCTTATCTTTTTCATCATTTCTCGTAGACATGACAAAGTGGATTGAATTGGATAATTTGTGATATATTAGGTGGATGATGGGATAGGAAAGTAGCAATCCATGTTTGATCCATTTAAATGATGGATGAATATAATTAGGATCAATCAAATAATACATGGCTTAGGGCACACGCTGTGTGTGAATTGAGTGGCTTTCAAACTTCCTATTTTCTAGTTTCAAAAATGACTATATTTGTATTTTTACTATTACATCTTTGTTGCTTTTTTGTTTGATTTAAAAAAAAAAAAGGTCCATTTTGGGATTACAAAAGACGAGAGCAATAAAAGGAGTATCCCTTTTTATTCAGTTGATAATTTCTTAGGTGGGAGTGTTGATTCTCAATCTTGGATAGGAGACACGTGGCAACTCCTTAGGACATGTCCATCTCGTGTGCACACGTGTCCTTTCACACGCATATACCCCTCTTTCATCCTTATCAGCTTCCATTCCAGTAGTAAGCTTGGACCTTAAGTTTAATGATTTGATTGAATGGTAAATGGAAGGTTTAGGATTAATGAGTTTTGATATTAATTAGAAAATAAAATTGAAAGAAATTAAAATAATATAGGGAAAATTTGTCCTATAAAGTTAAAAGATTCTTTAAACTGCTAAAATTAAAATTATTTTATTAATTTACTTATAGGTCCATAATTCGTAAATCTTTTTGAATTCAAAATAACCTATAAGATGGAGGATATTTTAGTTAGAATAAAGGAAAATAATAGCTTGAAAGCAATTTTGTGTTCTCTTCATTTTGTAAATGTATAATGCAAGCTAACTGCATTTGCTGTTGGTAAGCGTGCTTCCGCGTGCACTAAATCGAAATGCAGATGGATTGTTTGAAGCCAGACTGATATACATTTAATGTGGGACCTATATGCATTTAATGCAACACCTGCCTGACTTGCTGTCTCCAAGACGAAAGTGCAGATTGGCTGTCTGCTTCTTCTGCATGCATATTGCCCAATTTCTGCAATTAGTTTTCAGACTATCCTAACATGGTAATTTCAAATTTTACAAACACTGCTTTGGTAAAAAAACTCAGAGCTTCATTATTTATGGTTGTCTGATGGCCCACCTAATTCCATCCTTGGCCTAATGATAACATTCTAAAAAACCTTTAGTGCTCACTACTTTGGTAGTCTGAACTTGCAAGTCAAGGAAGCTGTTCACTTAGCAGAAATGCAGTGGTGTTATGAGGGTGATGTTCATTGCATGAGCCGCAATACATGATCCTGACGGTCATGTTTTCAGTCTCCTTAGTTCTCCTTGATATCCTATTTGAAGGAAGGTTCTAAAAACTTTAAATTGTCAAAGGTCCCAAATTGTCCTTACTGTCACCCAAGGGTTTGTA
This sequence comes from Malania oleifera, assembly GCF_029873635.1. Lineage (NCBI taxonomy): Eukaryota > Viridiplantae > Streptophyta > Magnoliopsida > Santalales > Ximeniaceae > Malania > Malania oleifera. The sequence goes on from NC_080422.1 coordinate 12,707,839, forward strand.
TACTTTCCATTCCTTAGTCATGACAAGACAACAGAAATTTTTGAAGTTGAGTGTGGGTTTTTGTTAGGCCAGGTGGGGACTTATGCCTTGGAGAGTGACAAGTAACAACACTTCCCCCTTTATCTAGTCCTGTTGTTAAGATCAATACTTTGTTCGATATGCTCACTCTCCCTCATGATCTTAATGGTAATGTTTTTTGGTTTCCGTCATAGACTCATACTCTTCGATTTGAATAGCCAAAATTCCATTTAAAATCAGGGCTTTTATTTGGTCTGTCATTCTTGACGTGATTTATTCTAATGACTGGCTCCAGGTTAGAGAACTTTGAAAGCTGTGTCACAGGATGTTTGTTTTCTCTGTTTCCAAAGCAGTGAAATGAATGCTCATTTTTTTTACATTGCCATTTTTCTTAGGGCATTTGGGCTATCTTTTTATTGTGTTTGGGTAGTTTTGGGTGTGTCCAATGTCTTTGGAAAGGTTTTTGTTCATAATTATTAGGGTTTTTTTAGCTCTCTTAAAGAAGCAAAAATAGTTTTCAGATGTGCTACTTTTGCTGTTGGGTGCAATATTTAGTTGGGGCGTAATTCTAGAATTTTTAAGTGGAAGAGGATGGATATAAAAATGGTCTGGAGCATGGTTCTTTGATAAATGATGAGGTTGGCTTCTTTATGGTGTTTTGCTTTTGGTTTGTTTCCTAAGTGTTAGATTATTGATGTCCAATGAAATTGGAGAGCCTTGTTATTTTCATTTTTTGTTTTAGAAATTTCTGTGAGGCCTTCTTGTTCTTTGGTGTATTGTGATATCCTTCTTTTTTTGTCTAATATAATTTCGTCTTTTATCTAAAAAAATGCTTGAGCCTTGTGCTAATGCAAGGTTATATGCATAGTGCAATACAAGAAAATAACACAACTTTGGAACAAGTTGTGGAGCATCTTGTTTAGTATTCATAGCATTAAGATTTGAACATACCAAATTACAATATTGAGATGCCATATATGGGGAATAAGTTGTTTAAAAGGATTGGACTACTTAATCAAAGTGAAGATAATTGGTGCAATTAACAGTTAATTTTTGGCCCAATTCTAATATTACTGGTGAGGTTGCCAAGCTGACATATGGCTTTGGGGACTGACTTGCAATGGGAAAACATGATGGACTTTTCCTTATGATACAAATAATTGGACTCTCCATCAACCTGTTTTCTACCCAAGATGTGTTTTGCCACCTAATTAATCAACCAATTTTAGTGAAAGTGAAGAACTGGTAACTTCATTTTATTGAAAAGTAGGGGTTGGTCTCTGTATTCAATAGCTTGGGTTTGGGAGTGCAGTTATGCTTGGGGAAGGTTTTGTTGTTATATAATACTTGCACAGCGATCCCTCTAAAATTTTTTTTACCTCTAAATTCTCAAGCATGATATGCTGGCTATTTGTTGCCTCCTGACCAACACTCCCAATTAATGAGCAAGGGACCCCTCTCCTTAGGAGTTCTCCATAAGGGCCCCTACAACATCCTAGGAGAGGCCCCATTGTCATATTACTCAAGAAAGTGTAGGCTTCATTGTCATATTATTCAAGAAAGTGTAAGTAGAAGCGAGGACCAAAACACATTCACTATGAAACCAAAAATGGGTCTATTTAAGGTTCCCAGTGCTAAAAAATTATTAGGGATACTGCCATTGCAATAATAGTGGCAATTGTTGGACTAAAAACTCTTGTTATTGCATTCTTGATTTATTTTTAACTTTATTTTGTTCTTCTATTGAACCTCCCTGGCGCAGTCGTGGAGGATTATAGTTGCTAGGGCCGCCTCCTCTATGTAGGAAGCGATATTGCCCAATAAAAATGTGTCACATGTCCAGTTGGCCATGCATTTCATGTTTTTCCCCTCTTCTGCTGAATGCGGAGTCCAACTACAAGCGAAGACTGCTGCTCTCCCCTGCCCTTTTCTCTCTCCCATCTGTAATCACCACCCACACCACTCCTCTCATCCATCTCCAACCATGGACGCCGATGGTAGTGATTAATACGTGGCGGAGGATGGAGGTATACTTATCTGATTGCGGTGCCCTGTGTTAGATCCATGCAGTGTTTGATTTTATGTTGATGGTGATGCATTAGGGCTTGGAGAGGTCGATGGTGATGACAGGCGGTTGGATTTGGGAGATGTTGGGGGTGGCCTTGTGGAAAGTGGAAAGACATTATGTTAATCTTAGCAAGGGAAATATCGTCAACTAATGGATTTAATTGATCAAAATTATTGATCTATCCAGCCCAGTAAATTTAAGCAATGGAAAATCATAAAAAAAAAAAATTGTAACTTTCCGTATACCATGAATTTTATGGACCTACTTTCCCAGGTATTTTGTTCCGCTGTACAGCTTATTTACCTAAATTTTCTGTCCTTTTTGTTTATGAATTGTCTTAACTTGGTCACTGTTACAATGATGTGCAGGAGATGCTATTATTGCTCCTACCTCTTCTTAACTCATCATCAATTAAAAATTTGCTGCGCCCCTTCTCAAAAGATAAGTCTTCTAGTTCTACAGAAGATGACAATGGTTGCCCCATTTGCGGGGCAAGTCCAACCATACCATTTGCTGCTCTCCCGTGCCAGCACAGGTACATTAACCAATAATTTGCCTTACTCTTACCTTCAGCAAGCTACTGCTAAATTGGGGTTTGGAATGACGAACATCAGTTTCGAAATCCCAATAACAAAAAAGCTACCAAAGGAAGAAGCATAAAAGATTTTTGTCACCTAGGGAGAACTTATTTTTCATTCCAAGCCCACATAGATTGTCTTTGTCAATCCTTTTTTACCCTAGTTGCCCTGGTCACCTCAAATTTGGGCTCTTTATGCAATTAATATAAAGTCTGGTATTCAAACTGTGATTTATATATTTAGACCCCTGTTCTTAACAAATCTGGACGGCATGGTGAGCCTGTGGATTCCCACTTCCCTTAAGGGTTGCTGAAAGCAAAAATAGGTCAAATTTCATAATATAGAGCCGTTTTCAAAATGAAATTCTCTTAGGCGAGCAATTTATGTTGCTGCAGGTACTGTTACTACTGCCTTAGGACGCGTTGTGCTGCAGCACCATCTTTCCGGTGTTCCAGATGCAGTGAGCCTGTTGTTGCCATGCAGCGGCACACTGATTTAGTCAGCCATACAACTCCCAAACATTGACCTGCGGAAAGGAAATCAGAAGAAAAGCATAGTGACATTACATTTATTGTATTTGTAAAAAAAAAAAAAAAAATGATAGGTGGAAAAAAGAAGAAAAGTTTGAAAGTGCATCACAATTGATTAAAGGATCAAGATTCCTTGTAAAAGCATTTGCTCCCCTTTGTTGTGTTGAGGGGATCTTTAATTCATTCTTTGGCTGCTTCCTCCCACTGTTTTCAGCTGGCTATTTTTCATAAATACACACACACACACACACACACACACACACACACACACACATACATTTAACTTTGGTACTTTAAACTTTTGTCTTTTCCTTTCAGATCAATCTTTTCCTTTACTTTGTCCACATGCTTTAGGTATGACCTGTCCCTTCATATTTGGAAGGCCAAAACTTTTTCTTCTTGATCAAGAACCAGAGTGGCCCCTTTATTCTGGTAAAACTAGCTGTGGCTGTGTTCATTGTTTTTGGAGGTTCTCGTGCTCTTGTTCTTCCATGACCAAAACCGAACGATTGTGGTTGTGATGCACCTCCGAGATGAGCTTGCGCAAGTGCACCAACATCAAATATGTTTTGAGATGGCTTGTCCTCGTCGTACTGAACATTTTAGATCAAGGGTTGGGCGTGGAAAACATGATGTGCATTTGTGTTTTTATAACTCTGATTCAAAACATTCTTTGCACAAACCCCTTCCAAAAGGAAAGAGAGGAGCTGGGTTGCTTTCGGTTGACAGGGCTGTGGTGGCGACTCATCATTGTTCATTTGTTTAATCTTTAACATGATTAATTGGACTACCCCATTCTGCACATGGTCAACTGGGTCACCCTTTACCTTTAGCTTTTCAGAAAAATTAAAGAAAGGGAAAAAAATCCAAATGAAAGATTGGGGAGTCGATCTACACCAGAAACTTGTGGCTTATGACATTCGAGGGATAGGCCACCCTTTGGGCTTCGGCTATTATGCTTGCTTTGAATTGTAATTCCCTTTTTGAGGTCAAGATGGCCCTCGAGTGCAACCAAACCTATTCTTTTCCACACTCATCATTTTGCATTTTACCAAATTGCAGCACAGCAGGTGGGCGTGCGCACTGGATTCTTGAGTTGATCATACTCTGTTCTTTTATTTGATGATTTATATGCAGTCATAAGTATGTCACAATGTGTCACCACTGTTTTGAAATTCAGACGGCGATCAGTTCGGTTAAGTCACTTGAACGGATAGATCAGTTAGACTTGTGGGTCAAATAAAAAAATATAAAATTAATGCGCACGCGCATTTTAGGATCATTTTATTATTTTTTTAAAAAATATTTTGCAAGTTAGTGTCATTATCAAGAGTCAAAAAAGTGTTTCAATTCAATTGAAAATCACTTAGCTAAAGAGTTAAAGTTTCGTTTATTCATAGTTGGGGTGTATGTGAGTCGATCTTAATCGACATGGTGGGATGTTTGACACAATTTGAAAGTTTGAGCTCAAATATCATGTGGAACTTGATTGACATTAGAGTTGCACCTGTCGCAAACTCCCAGATGCTTAATTTGAAACTCATTCAAAATCTTAATGTCGATTTCTTCAATTTTTGAAAAGAATTGGTGCTCTCTGCAATAAAACTAACTCAGAATTGAACACTTCTTCACCTTTGATACGCACTTTGATAAACTCCTTCCATTCTCGCTTTACATCTTCGATTCCAGAGGCACTCGTATTCAAACTCGGAATCAGCCCAATTAAAATACCTTTAATAGACGATTTTTGAGCATAGTGGAACCAATTTGCCATTTTGTTTTTTCAGGGAAGGGATCGTTAAAAATGAATCTCCAATGCCACACTAGCTCGACGTCAAACCTCTGAAGCCATCTCACCTAAAGAAAGAATATGATCAATGTTTTCTTGACTTCTCTGAACGTAACAATCACAAGCCGAAGCCATCGATATTCCTTTGGCTTAAATTCTATCATCTATAGCCAAACATCTGGACTAGACTCTCCATAAATATATTGAAATTTTTCTAGACAATAAAGACTGCCAAAACCAGTCATTTCACACAAAATTATCACTTCTGCTCCTCACTGCCTCCCAAGTCGTTTTTATAGAGAAATTACCATCAGGGGCAGACTTCCAGACAAAAATATCTTACCCACTTTTACCTGCCGGCACTTGGTGCAAAATTTCCCTTGTTTTATTGGCACCAACCAATTCCAGTATTAAATCAAAGTTCCAATTATTATTTAACCAGTAATCCTTAATACACAGTTTCTTATTCAAAATATCTTCAGTGCTTATAGATAACGAGCCTGATGACAGCCACCTGTCAAACAAAAAAAAAAGAGTTCCCACCTCTTACCAAAATTTTAACATTATCCATAACTTCTGGAATAGTAGTCATAATTGATTTCCAGAACCGAGAGTCATTTGGTCTCCCATTCCTTATTAATAAATGACCATTTCTACAATATTTAACCCTGAAAAAACCTACCCACAAATTATTAGAGGTGAGCAATTTAAAGGCAAATTTCATGAGAAGAGATTTCTGAACTTCCTTAAGATCTCTCAGGCCTAGATCCCCATCTGAGTTAGGTTTACAAATTTTTCCCCAAGAGTGCCAATGAATCTTCCTTTTATCTTTCACCTCTCCCCATAAAAAAATAGAAAGAAGAGAGTTAATGTGACAATATGTGACTTGCGAAATCTTAATAACATACATAAAATGAATAGGCACATTAGACAACACATGTCTTAATAAAATCAATCTTCCACCTTGTGAGAGCAACTTAAATTTCCACCATACAATTTTTTTTCAAATCTTCTCCACAAGAGGTTTCAATGTCCTGGAAGACAATTTTTCAGACACCAAAGGCGCACCCAAATATATAACTAAGAATTTACCGTCCATGAAACTCGTGATTCTCAATAAACCACACTTCTGAACAGGAGTGATATATTTCGAAAGGAATAACGTTGACTTTATTTTACTGATTTTTTGACCCGACCACTTCTCGTACATTTGTAGAGTGTAAACTAAATTTCTAATAGACCTCTTCCTACCATTCGCAAAAATAAGAATATCATATGCATATAACAAATGCCAAACCAATGGGGCCACAATCGGATGATAAATTGACCAATCCGACCAGTCTCATAGCTTTTTCTAAGCAACCTTATCAAAACCTCCTCCATTATGATGAATAAATAAGGAGAGAGTGAATCCACTTGCCGCAAGTCTCTCGTAGATTGAAAAAATCCGTTAAAAGTTCCGTTCATCAAAACAGAAAACCATGAGGACTCCACACAATTTGATTAAGTTCAATCTATACATAAAAATATTAAATTTACAATTAATATAAATAAAATATTATATATATATATATATATATATATATATATATATATATTATGTCACTTATATAATATAAAATTAATAGAAGTACACAAGTTTTTTTATTAGGCTCACGATAATATTCCGAAACTCGAAATCAATTCGTCTAGCTACTTGAGTTTTAAGCTCCGCTTGACCTCAAGTAAAATATAATAGATGAATGGAGTTTGAAAGAGTCTTGAGTAAGTTTCATTCAGTTATTTCATTACCCATAACTTTCAATAATCATTGGCAATTTTCGATAGTTATAGGTATGAGAGTGCCAAAAAAAATAAAAAACAAAACAAATGTGTTCACATTTATAAATTCACTAATATAAGAAATATTTGCGAGCTTTATTTTAACTATGATTTAATGAATTTGTGAAAGAGAAAACTCAAAAATAATTTTAAAATGAAATACTAAAAACTTAATCTAATGAAAAAACTAAAAAGTAAAAACTATGCTTTTAACGAAAAGTGTCTTTTCTCTTAAAGTAAAAACATCTCTTCTAATTTTCTCTCTAAACAAACAAAAAATAAAATTAAACATTATTTTAGGTTGTTGAAAATAGTTTTAATATTTTTTATTAAAAAAGATTCTAGTAATGGATCTGCATAGTAGTTTTTTTCCTCTATCAAACTAGTAGTAATTATTTGGGGTCAAGAGAATTTTTATGGCAGTTGTTAAGATTCTGAAAAATTTCCCCCAACTCCACCACAAAGGTAATCATTAAATTAGGCATAAAATTATTAAATAAAAAGATAACTAATAATTAGCAAATCCCACTTGTTGATAAAAAAAAAAAAGGTACCCCTTGTGCTTTCTACAAAGGAGCGAGGTAATTACTCTTAACCATCTAGGTAAAATTACAAATCATGCAATGGTTGCATATTCATATTCATCTGTTCCATTCAAAAATAAATATCGGGCACTTGACTTGAGCTATCGTTAATGGTATAAAATAAGATTCTTATTTTTATGAGAAAATTTTCGTTTCAATAAGAATACCTAACAATATATGATTATAGAATTTGATGTAGCAATAATCTAATACCATTTCAACAAGATCATAAAATATTATTAAAATTATTATCGATGATTGCAATTTTTTTTTTCGAAATTTACGTTTTCAAATACTTACTACATGAAATTCTTGTAAATTTCCAAGCATGTAGATCTAACTTTTCAGACGTTATATTTTTGTATAAACACTTTTTATATGGTCAAAAAGGGAGAAGCAAATTCACTTCCTACACTGTTTGGCAAACTGTCCAAGGATAAAACACTTTTAACTTTTCACTAAAATGATTGAGCCAAATTCACCAAGTGTCCACTGTCATCTTGCCAAACTTAAAAGTAGCACAGTTGGGAGCAAATCACTTGGCTTCACCTTTTAATGATTCAGACTAAAGTTGATTTTCTATACTTAAAATAAATTAGAAGACACTAGAAATTCCACCTTTGACACAGTTCAATCACATTGTGTGATATAATTATAAAGGAGATGCTTTGGTTAATTAAATATATTTTTATGTATGTATGACAAAAGGCAGTGAAGCTGTGAAACCTGCAATTTCTTTTGAATTAATATCATTCAAATTTTAATTTTTAAAAATTAACTTTGTTTGAAGTGTTTTTGCTATTAGTTTGGATTAAAGGGCACTATTTTCCGATCCGTACCTTTTTCCCAATCCTTTGTTCTTTGAAGTCTTTTATTCTACAAGTTAAAAAAATATATATATAATTATTAATTTAAAATTCATATTCTTTAAACTTCTATTATGTGTATTTTTCTCATTATCTCTCTAAAAAATTTTAAAAAATTTAGGGTTTATACTCATACAAATTCCAAAAAAGGGTCCTTTTCTTGCTTTTAGTTTTTCTTTTTTAAAAAAATTTTGGGGACCCATATAGTTAAAACTCAATCATTGAATCCAATTTGTAATGATAATTAAACAGGTTTATGCCAAACCCTTTTGATGATCCCCATATGGCTTTTATATATATACACACATGTAAATCTTTAGTTCCATTGTCAGTATCCTTAAAGCCCCAATGCTTGTTTAGGTCGGCCACCAGAAGCAAACAAAGAGAACTCCCTTGTCAGCATCCTTTATTCCTTTGGTGTAAGTGACAAAAAAAAAAAAAAAAAAAAAGTACAATTCTAGCTAGCTAGCTAGCCTGAAATTAAATTGCTTTAGTTATTATTCTCAAATTCAAATTCTATACTTGCAATCCTCATGCCCATTTATATCATATCAAGCAATGCTAATTTTGAAAGAGGTTTTAGGACTTAGGAACGAGAATGTACATCATCTGTTATAGCATCTCGTGTTAGGACTGGAGGAGCCCATGGGTGGGTTTGATACACATGGGTGAACACCAACTTGACCCAAAAGCTTAACCTATGGGCTCTTCCGGTCCTAACACATGGTATTAGAACCAACAATTCGTAATTCTGGGTGAGCGACATTGTAAAAGTCGAGGCGGGAAGTTAATTCTCCTGACGTGCTAACTAGGCCTGGCAAAACGGGCGGGCGGGTCGGGTTTGGGCGGGTTGTCAACGGGCCGGGTCATAAACGGGCGGGTCATAAACGGGTTAACATTAAATGGGTCACACACATCTCAACCCTAATCCGCCCGTTTAATAAACGGGCGGGTCACGGGTCACCCGTTTAATAAATAATTATATATTTTAATTTTTAAAATTTATTTTTTATTTTTAAAAATACTTATTTTATTTATTGAATCTTAAAAAAAAAAAAAAAAGATGAAGTGGGAAAAGAAAGATCCAGATCGGGGTCTGATTGAGTGAGAGAACCGAGAGAGGGAGAGTGATTGTTGATGCTGTCACGCCGAACTGAGAGCGAGAGGGAGAGTCGAGATCGTGAGAGGGAGGGGGACGGGATGTATAGGCACTTAGGCAGACAGCGTGCGGCGTGGGTGACGGTGTGCGGCATAGGTGACAGTGACGACGTGCGGTGTGGGCAACGGCAACGGCGTGTGGCGTAGGTGACGACGATGGCGTGCAGTGTGGGTGACGGCGATGGCTGGGCTGCTAGATGCCTAGAAATCGAGAGGAGAGGACCGAGATGAGAGGTTGAGAGAGTGAGAGAGGCTGAGAGAGTGAGAGCCGAGAGGCTGAGAGCCAGAGGAGAGCGAAGCTGAAGCACCGAAAGGCGAAGGCCGAGAAGAACCAGAGGAGAGTGAAGCGCAGACGGCTGAAGGCTACGGGATTTTTGGTTAGGGTTGGAGTCGGTGGACAGTGAGTGATAACTGTGATATATATGACATAAAGGAACCAAATTAACGGGTCACCCGGCGGGTGACCCGCCCAAACCCGGTTGAACCCGGTTATAAACGGGTCAACCTGTGACCCGCCCAATTATTAAACGGATCGACTTCTTTAAACCCAAACCCGTTTTAAATAAATGGGTCCGGGTGACCCGACGGGTTATGACCCGTTTTGCCAGGCCTAGTGCTAATAGTTGGAAGACGAAGTGTGTGACTGAGGCCAATAAGGATCATCTAAGCTGTGAATGGATTCGAATAAGGTCAAGACGTGAGAGGTAGGATTGATTCAGAGGCACGTGAGATGCAATCTGACGCACGTAAGGCGCCAGTGGTAAGGCCCACTTGAACAACTGTTAGAGAATTGTCACAGCAAGGAGACAGTTTCCATTCAAGGGGGAGCAGCTGGAACTCACAAATGAGGGAGAGATTGTTGAGAATTCCACTTGTGAGTTTGCTCCACATTGAAAAATTAGAGTGGATGATGGGTGCTTTATATACATGGGTTGGGCCCAAGACCAATAGGTTTAACCTTTTGGGTCAAGTTGGTGTTCACTCATGTGTATCAAACTCACCCATGGGCTCCTCCGGTCCTAACATTTCGAGTGTACATGGTACTTGAATTTTTTAACAGGCATTTTGTTCATTATAAGCTGAATTTAATGTTGAATCATATTTGTAAGTGAAGATGGAATAGTATTTTATCGAAGTAGATTAATTTATGAGATAAAAAGGCACTATTTTGAAGTAAATGATTTAGTCAAAGTTGGGTATTATTCTAATTTCTAACCAGCATGAAATGTATTAATCCAACGTTTGGTAGACAAGAATGGAATGAAATAAAACGGAATTGGTCCTTTTATTTTGATATGTTCGTCCTATAATTTTTCATTCAATTTATTATACCAAAAAGTCATTAAAAATAATGATTAACAATTTTTACAATGGGAATATTTATTCATCCATTACTTTATATGGGTTAAAATATTAACTTTTTACATGATCAATTGTCACATTATCTTTTTATTTTTTTAATTCTTTTCTATGAACTTTTATATTTCTATATAATTCTACTCTTATCATATTTCATTTTATTCATAAAACATAATTTAGCTAAGTTTTTAAATTACAATTTGAACAAGCATTTTCTTTTTCTCAAGTTGTGTGCATGTTCTTATAATTAAATTGATGACCAATCAAATTTCACAATTGAGATTTAAATTGAAATTCCATATTACTTTTGAGTTTGAAAATTATTTTTCACTATATGAAGTTAATTTAATAAAAAAATTATTTTATAGTAGGCTTTGCTAGTTGTTACAAACTTGCTTGTGTGATGAATAATAATTAATAAAAGTTGTGACATTAGACCTTCCTTGACATTTCACAGACTAATAACTATCCATCTTTCAAAATCCATTATTGAGAGAGAGAGAGAGAGAGAGAGAGGAGCACAAAGGGTTAGATATCTATATATGTAAAGGGATTACATTATTGGTTTGAGATGACTTGACATATATATACTTGCAAATTTAGTGAAGTACCAGGTGATGCACAAACACATGGCATGGGACAAATGTCCTTTTTCTTTCAATTCTTTTCCTAATTCAAAAGAGAATTAGTATGAATCCTTGAACTAATAGTTGGAATTAAAAGGAAAATTGCTTATTATTAATTTTCAGGTCACTATAAATTTTGTAATTGTTGTAATTGTGATAGAAGATTATTTATATACAGATCAAACCCAAATAAAATGAGAACATAACAATTCATATGATTTGAAAATGTTCCTATATTCATGTAGTTTTTGCAAAAGATTTTTTATTGAAATAAAGTAGTACTTGTTGGTCTAATAAGAGTTAATCTCGTTTTGATAATAACAAATTAAGGTCATAAAATATATTTTTAAGTTAAGTTTCAGGACTCCAGTGATTAATGAAGTCAAGTGATTGTACTTGAAGAAGTTTGTTGAAATTTAGACTTAAAGCTACAAGTCATGAGAAATGTGCACCTTGTTGATATGAGTAGTAACATTTAATCCTTTTAAACTTTTCTTCCACGGGATATCACATTCTCTCCCACTTTAAAGAACGTAACGTCCTCGTTGCGAACTCACGTTTCCAAACTCAGGCGATATGAATCTTATCACACTTCCGACTAGGTAATTGCTCTGATACCATTTTGTAATGTCTCAACCTGGGTTTGTCAAGGAGCACTACGTCTCTCCTTCTCCACCTGAACCAGACAACAAGGGGGACGAGTCTTATTGGACTAATGACTAGCTCCCACAGACTAACATGTGTTCTTTTTAATATGTTTTGTCCTCACTCATACAATTCTTGAGAAAACTTCCCAAAGGGTCACCTATCCCAAGATTACTTCAAGCCAAACATGATTAATCGTGAAGTTCTTATGAGAAGACTCCTGAAAAGAAATGTGCACCTTGTTGATATGGGTAGTAACATCTAATTCTTTTAAGTCTTTCTTCCATAGGGTATCACACATATAAAGACTGATTGTCCATAGCTTAAGAAAGATACTAAGAAGAAGAAAAAGAAAGCAATTAAAGCAATGGCTTGGGATGACTCTAGCTCAAGTAGCTTAGAAAGAGATTCAAGTACGTGATTAAGAAATAGCTAACTTGTGCTTCAAGGCGAGAGATGACGAGGTAAACACTTATTCAAACTCACCTGTAGAATCTAGTGATGAATCTTGTAATGACTCATGTGAGAGCATGCCTTTGTATAATGAAATTCAAGCTGAATTATTCTCAGTACACAAGAGGTTCATAAAAGTGTCCAAGAGCAACATTACACTAAAAGGACAAAATGAAATGTTAATGAACCAACTAGAATCATCTAAATCGGATGAAAAAGAAAAGGACCTAGTTATTGATGAACTTGAAAGTAAAATAAACCAGATGGCTAAAGAACTAGTAAAGCTGCAAGCTAACTGTAAAGGAACAAAAGATTCAGAAATATTTTGCCTTGAAAGTAAAATTGAAGATCAAACTAAAATTATTTACAATTTTACGAGAGGAAAGGAGAATTTTGATAAACTAGTTGGATATCACAAAGAATGTCTTTGGATAAGGAAGACATAGGATTCAATGGAGTTGAAAACTAGAACAAAAGGAACCTCTACATAGGGTACTTTGTAAAAATTTCAAAAAATTATGCAAGCACATCTTCAACAAATGCATATGAACACACTACATGTTTCTTATGTAAGGAGAAGGGGCACGTAAAATTTGAATATCCATTCAAGAGAAAGAATGTTATAAAATCAAAAAGGTATGGAGAGTAAAAAATGAAACTAAAACAAACTCAAAAAGACCTAAAAAGGCTTGGGTACTAAAAATAACATCTTAAATCCCTTTTTGTAGGTATGTTTTAAGTCCACCCCATCAAAAGAAAAATGGTACTTGGATAATGGATGCTCAAGACATATCACCAGAGACAAGTCTAAGTTCACCTCGTTGACACTAGAGGATGGTAGACATGTCACATTCAGAGACAATGCTAAAGGTAGAATTATCGGCATCGGGAAAGTTAGTAAGGAACCTCCTTGGTAATTGATAATGTTTTATTGGTAGAAGGGTTAAAACATAATCTGCTTAGCATTAGTCAACTAAGTAATAAAGGTTCAAAAAGTACAAATGCATAGTTGCATAGTGAAAAGCATGACACCTTGTTTATTGTAGACCGGGTTGAAAATGTATATTGCATAAACTTTAAAAACTTGGTATCTCAAGAAGTAAAATGCTTCACATCCTTAAAAGAAGCTAGTTGGCTATGGCTTAGGAGACTAGGGCATGCTAGTATGGGCCCGTTGTCTAAATTAGTTAAAAAGAACTTAGTTAAGGGTTTACCTAGCACAAAGTTTGTGAAGGACAAGGCATGTAATGCTTGCCAACTTGGGAAGCAAACCAAGACAAGTTTTAAGAAGAAGAAACACATCTCCACTAGCAAGCCGTTAGAACTAATTCACAAAAACCTGTTCGGCCCTACTAAAACTCAAAGTCTAGGAGGGAAGCAATATGTTTTTATCATTATTGATGACTACTCCAGGTTTACTTGGATTTTATTCTTATCTTCCAAGGATGAAGTGTGTAAGATGTTGGTCAACCTTTGTAAAAAGCTTCAAAATGAAAAATGGTATGGTGTTTTGCACATTAGGAGAGATAGAGGTGGAGAGTTTAAAAATAAGGATGTTGAACATTTTTGTGACAAACATGGAATCTCTCACAACTTTTTAGCACCACGCACACCTCAACAAAATGGAGTTGTTGAAAGGAAGAATATGTCACTTCAGGAAATGGCTAGGGCTATGCTAAATGAGCATAACTTGCCTAAATATTTTTGGGTTGAAGCGGTGAACACTGCCTATTATGTAATGAATAGAGTATCCATCAGGACTAGCCTAGATAAAACCCCATAAGAACTTTGGAAAGGGAAATGACCAAATATATCTTACTTCCATGTATTTGGATGTCTATGCTTTGTCTTAAATGATAAAGGGGGTCTAGGCAAATTCGATGCTAAATTAGATGAAGGAATCTTCTTAGCATATGTGGTAAATAGCAAAACATTTTAAGTCTACAATAAAAGAACCCTTTCGGTTGTAGAATCTATTCACATGGCATTTGATGGGGCTAATCAATTTTCTTCTAAACCTACTGACATTGATAAAGTAGAAATTAGAAAAAGTTTAGAAGACCTAACAATTCAAGAAATAAAAGATGAGAGCAATGAAACCAACACACTACGAATGATAACTCTCTAGATCAATTTGAATTGCCTAAGGAATGGAAGTTCATAAGGAATCACCCTAAGGACCAAATTATAGGTGAATCGTCATGATGGGTGTCCACTAGATCATCATTGAAGAATCTATGCAATCATTGTGCATTCCTATCTCAAGAGGAACCCAAGAACATAAATGAAACAATTAATGATGATTCATGGATAGTTGTCATGTAAGAGGAACTAAATCAATTTGAAATAAATAAAGTTTGGAAGTTAGTTCCTAAACCCGCTGATCATTCGGTTATTGGCACCCAATGGGTTTTTAGGAATAAGAAGGATGAAAATGACATTGTAGTCTGTAACAAGGCTAGACTGGTAGTTCAAGGTTACAATCAAGAAGAAGGCATAATTGTGATGAGACCTTTGCTCCTATAGTTAGAATGGAAGTAATTAGAGTGCTACTGGCCTTTGCATCTCACAAGAACTTCAAACTCTACAAAATGGATGTGAAAAGTGCATTTTTGAATGGATACATAAATGAAGAAGTATATGTAGCACAACCCCCTAATTTTTAGGATTTTCATTTTTCTAATCATGTGTTTAGACTAACAAAAGCCCTATAGGGATTAAAACAAGCTCCTAGAGTTTGGTATGGACAATTGAATGGCTTCTTGTTATAAAATGGCTTCACTAGAGGAAAAATGGATAGTGCCCTATTTATAAAGTGTAAGAGAAATGATATGCTCATCATACAAATCTATGTTGATGACATTTTCTTTGGTGCTACAAATGAGGAATTATGCAAAGAATTCCCTAAATGTATGCAAGATGAGTTTGAAATGAGCATGATGGGCGAGTTGACATATTTCCTTAGTCTTCAAATCAAACAAGCTAAAAATGAAACATTTATAAATCAATCAAAGTACATAAAGAACCTGCTCAATAAGTTTGATATAGAAGGTGGCAAGTCGTTGAGAACACCAATGAGCAACTCTATTAGTCTTGACAAAGATGAGCAAGGAAATTCGGTAGATGTGAAATACTATCGTGGCATGATAGGTAGCCTGCTTTATTTGACGGCTAGTAGACCTGACATTATGTTCAGTGTCAGCATATGTGCTCGATTTCAAGCGGCACTTAAAGAATCTCACCAAATGGTAGACAATAGGATCTTGAGGTATTTGATAGGTACTATAGACTTATGTTTATGATATCCTAAAGATACAACTTTTGAGATGATCAGTTATTTGGATCCAAATTATGTCGGATGTAAAATAGACCAGAAAAGTACGAGTGGTACTTGCCACTTTTTAGGACATTCTCTAGTATCTTGGTTTTCCAAGAAACAAAATTCTATGACATTATGCACTACTGAAGTTGAGTATATTGCAGTAGGTAGTTGTTGTACACAAACGTTTTATATGAAACAACAATTTAAGGATTTTAATTTGGAATATTCGGTTATTCCTATTAAATGTGATAATACCTACGCCATTAATATTTACAAAAATCCTATATATATATCTCACTTAAGGACCAAGCACATTGATATTATTAGACATCACTTTCTTAGAGATCGTGTGCAATAGGAAGATATTATTCTTGAATTTGTTAACATAGATGAACAATAGGCATATATTATCACAAAACCTCTTTTAGAGGACCGGTTCATTTCAATAAGACGAGAATTAGGTTTGTTACAGAAGTGAATTGAAAAGAAGAAGTTCATTAGAAAGAGTGGTTGAGTCAAATGAACATGTAAGTCAAAAATTCTGAAGGACAGACGACTGACTCTTTATCATCAGCCAACTGAACATATATCGACGTTCAAAATTTTCAAGTTTAGGCACATTAGGCGACTGACTCTTCGACATCAGTTAACTGACTTGCTACTAACCTATGAGATTGTATCTTATAGACAGGTCAGGCGACTGATAGTATCAGGACAGGTGCCTAAACTGCAGAGATATAAATAGTTTATATTTGTAAAAACCCTAACTTTTTGAGCCCTCAAGCTACTAACCCTTATTCTCTCCTCTCCCGAAGTCTTCTCTTTCACTTCCAAGTGCTCTACCATAAAGATTTCACTCATTAATTTTCAAAATACCTCCCTATCTTTCCTCCTACTCTCATTTTGGATGATTCTACCAAATATTTTTTTCAAGAATCATGCAAAAAACCAAGCAACGGGCAAACCGAGGTTCCACTTTAGGGAAAGATAACTCTGAAGACATTGAAAAGTTGTTGGTCACTCCCTAAGCAAGGAGCATGTACCATGAGCATATCCGAACCACCGAACCCTTACTGGGTAAGGTTTTGGATGTTTCTTTTATACAAGGAGATTTTCCCAATATCTTACCAATGTTTAATGCTTTAGGTTGGGAAAGAATTATTACTTGTCAGGCTAGAGGTATATATCCAAACTTAGTTAGACTAATTTATGCAAACTTGGTTAAGCGTGAAAATTTGTATTCCATAACGGTAATGAATAAGGAATTTTCTTTAACTCCTCAAACACTAGCCATTCGACTTAGGATTCAAGAAGGAGAGTTTGAAAGTCCACAACTTGGACAATCTTGGATTATGACTCAAGATTTCACTCCTAAAGAATTTTTACTAATGATAATGACTGAAGCCCTTGTTTATTTTGGTCACCCTCCATTGTATAGGCATCTTAACCTGGAAGCAAGAATAATACATAGCCTCATTACTTACAATATTCTACCTAGGGTAGGATCACGTGATCATCTATTCTATTTGGATTGTTTTATAATGTGGTGCTTGTATAAAGGAAAGTGCCTTGATTTGTCAAGTTTGATTCTGAAATGGATGATTACTAAAGAGGAAGGATGACGGGTAATTCTTCCTTATGGAGGAATTTCAACCTTAATCTTTGAACATTTAGGAGTTACTACCCCATCCACATTGTTTATCAAACACACCCACTATGACTGCTCTTCATCCACTACCGTTAAACTTATGGGATATGAAAAGTATCAGGACCATGGGTGGTTTCCTAACCATGGTAGAGCTTATAGAGAACCCGTCGGGCTCCAAGAACAGTAACCTGCTCAGCAATAATAGTCGGACGCGCCACCTGCACTTGTAGTACATGCTAAAGCTCCTACTTGGTTCATTGACTATTGTCAGCATATGGACTCACAACTAAGTGCATTTCGTGGCAAAATGAATACTAAATATGATGCACTTCAATCCAGCTTCACTTCCTTTGACCAGACGCTCAGACATATTGAAATCTACATGGGCGATTCTTCCAGTTCGCGAGGGAAGGCTCCTATTGAGACAAGCTCTGGTGGTGATGCTGATGATGCTGATGATGAGGAGGGTACTGACACTGCTGGTGGTGATGAAGCTTAGTTTTATTCTTATTTCTCTAAACACAATTGGATTGTACTATTTGTTTTTCCTACAGTTCTTGACAATACTCTTTTATCTTTTGCTACTTCAGTAAACCATAATCCATGCTGATTATGGTTTGTATTGCATACTCTTTGCATGTTGACTGTTATGATTCAAAATGTTCTTGTATTGTATGTTATCCAACATCAATAGATCCTTCATTGCTATTATATTTTGTTTGGATCGAAGTTCACTGTATACCATTGGTATTTTAGGTACTCAACATACATAATATATATATATATATATATATATATATATATATATATATATATTTTAGTTTTAACATTATTTTTATTTTTTTGAGATAGAGAAAAAAGGAGGAGGGGTCATTTTGGCACTTGAAGGAAGCGTAATTAGATGCTTCCTTCTTAACGAAAAATAAGTCAATGACACTTTTTTTTTGGTAAAAGAGGGCGGCACCTCCTAACTTTACTTAAAAACACCTCACTTATGACGGAAGAATACCGTAGTTCCAATTTTGAGATTTTGGGACAACAAAAGCAAATTCTAAGACCCTAAAACTAACTAAACCAACATAAACTATCAATTTTTGCTTTGATGATGCATAATTATGTTTCATTTTATTTTTGATGGCAAGCTTACAATATAATGAGGATATTAGCATACTTAAAATCAAATATATATATATATATATATATATATATTTAAATAGATTTTTGCGATTTTTAAATGGTTAATGGAAATTCGTGTCTTTTTGGCAACACTAGATGTTTGTCTTTTAGACAAGCCTTAAGGTAAGTAGATATCTCTTGCCTTTTAGTTGCTTGAAAATGAATTAATAAAATGGTATAAGTATCCCAAAAATATATGTTAAGGGCGGCCAATGAAATTTTTGAAATGTTAGGGAAGGGACACATCTTTAATTGCCTTATTTTTATTTTGATTTTATGGGTGGATTATTATTATTAATTTGGCATTCACATATATATTGACTTGTCAGCCATGAGTAAGAGACAAAGTGTATATGGATGTTTAAGGTGCATTAATTTGTTTCACATGTTAGATTTGGTCACACTTGGCTAAGCACTACTTATATTTGATGCATATGTGCACAACAAGACAGGCTAGGGAAGGACGTCTTAGTGATCGCCCCTTTCATGCATGGGTTAGTGTTGGTTGGCCCCCTCCCCTTCTACTAATCGGCCAACTCAAGTTAAGGGAGTTCAAAGGTATAAAAATTAGAAGTAAGAAACAAAAAACCTCACCCATATATATATATGTACTCTCTTTGTCTTTATAAGTGATTAAGTGAATAGGAGACATGATAATAATCCAATCCAATTGAACCCAATACCATTTAAGTTAATCCCTCAAATCTGACAAAATTTTACTCTAGGAAACACTCTACTTTAAGTAATTCAGGCTACTTATTCAATTGAATTATTGTATCCATAGAATAACCCCTCCCCAAAACCCATATCTCAATATTATATAATTTTATACACTAACCATATTTATCTTTTTAAAAAATAAAGGAAAAGGGCAGCACTCATCCCAACCATAACTCTGAACCTAACCCTAACTCTGCAGCAATCCCAATTTATTACCCTAAATTAAGGAAGTAAGCTTCCATAAACATTATTTTTTGTTCTTAAAACACTGCCCACCAGCCTTTCTGCCCCACTTTACAATAAAGCAAGCAAAAGCTATAACATAAAGAATAAGTATATAATAATAAATAAAATAAACAAATAAACAAAGAAGGGAAAGAGGGAGGGAGAGAGAGAGAGAGAGAGAGAGAGAGAGAGAGAGAGAGAGAGAGAGAGAGAGAGAGAGAGAGAGAGAGAACAAATACAGTAGTCCTCAAAAGAAAGAGAACAAATACAAAGCAATTCCCAAGTACCCCACAACAATGAAAGGACATGGACTTGGGTTTCTTCAACCTCATCAGAGAAAGCAGACTGAGCCCTGAATGCTTCAACAAAAGCTCGTTTGGGTGCATAAACGAGGAAAGTGAGAGACAAAAGCACAAGGGAAGAGAGAGAGGGGGATATTCTTTTTATTTTGAAGCTAGCTAGGGCATATCACATATGTTGAGGTAGCAAGCAAGCTAAGCTTGTAATATTGCAATTTGCCAAGCTTCTTCTCAGTGCAACAAATGATGGCAGGAAACCCTAACTCATGGTGGAGCATTGATTATAACATGCGTCCATTAATATCGTCTCATCACCAGCAACAGCAGCAGCATCCCTCCGCCACTCTCTTACCTTCTCCCCACCCTGTCTGCCCTCCTCCTCATCAATATTTACCAGCTGCTGCTGCAGCTGCTTCTTCTCCCCACCCCTTCACTTTGGGAGCAGACACCCAACACCCTCCTCACTCATGGAGCCAACTACTTCTGTAAATCTCTCTCTCTCTCTCTCTGCATGTGTGTGTGTCTGTGCGTGTGCGCCTGTCATAATTACCTGCAACATGTGTATGTGTGTGTGTGTGTGTGTGTGTGTGTGTGTATGTATGCATGTATTGTTTGGTTTGATGATCTTGTTCTCTTAATTTCTAAACTTGCTTTCTTATGATGGATTTTTTCATATGGGTATTTCATGGGCACTGTGGCTCATAAATCTAAATTTTTCTTCATTTTTTGTAGTCTCTTATACTGTTTATCTCTGAGTACACTGATGGGAATATGGAAGATACTGTTAACTTCCTGCAGAGTAAAGTTGCGGATAAATATAAATAAGATAAGAACACCGTATATACCTATATAGTACAGGATGTTCTGATATCACCATATATACTCTCTCCTTCTCTGCTTGTCTATCTGATTTATCCTTGTACACCTAATTTTTTGTGCTCATTATTAGTCTTTTTCGATTATGCTCATAGTCTGAAATGGGTTCTTGAATTTTGTAGTAGCTAGCTAGTGAAAAGTTGTATATGTTTATAATTTGGGGTGAATTGATATATGCATGGTTAATTAATTTTTTCTAGATGTGGTTTGGGGGGCGAAGAAGAAAGGTTCAGTGAAAGTCAATATCAATCCAAGAAGTTAGAAATTTGGGATGAAGACCAAAACTTGAATGTATCCCCAAGGGCGGCTCCTCTTCCTCCTACTACTACTACTGTTTTTAATGATCATGTGAAGCAAGAATTGGACTCCCACCAAATTGGCCACCTCTATACTCATGCACTTGATCATAAAGAATTTCATGTGGTGGCTTCCTCTTCCTCCTCCTCGTCCTCCTCCAGACCGAGTACTGCTGCTTGGTCACCTGCAGCCATGTCTGTGAATCTGTCCCCCAAGTCTTGTGTCACCAGCTTAAGCACCAATATTTTGGACTTCTCTAAAAACAAGCCACAAGAAAAAAATAATCAACACCCAGATCATTCATCCGAGGTAGGAATTAGGGTGTTGTCTCTCTTAATTTTTAGTACTTCTCTTGGATTTCTTAATTCTCCTTTGCTCCTTAATTTTTACTATATATATATATAGTGTAATAGCACGGCCACCGGGGGGATATGTAAGAAGGCTAGGGTTCAGACTTCTTCTGCGCAGCCACCTTTGAAGGTAATTAACATGGAAGAAGCCTCTCCCCCTCTCTCTCTTTCTCAGATTAATGTTGTCTCTTGTGGGTTGTCTTTGTTCAAGCATGTGAGATTCTGCAGCTACTTAATTCCCACTGATCGATAAACAGAAAAGTTTGATAAAAATGTGAATTGCAGGAAACAAGGCGGGCATTAATTTATCATTCTTCTTATTTCTAATGTTTACTTTCTGATCCACAGGTGAGAAAGGAGAAGCTAGGGGATAGAATAACAGCCCTCCACCAGCTTGTTTCCCCATTTGGAAAGGTAAGCCCCCCACTTCTTCTGCTGCACACTGATGAACAAATGAAACAACTATTTGTTCTTTTTTCAAATATATATATATATATATTATATTCTGCTTAATCTATTAATTCTTCTGGGATCCCCATAATAATTTAATTAGCAGTAACTATTAATTGCTAAAGAAGAGAGAAGAGGGAGAGAGAGAATATGAATACGTACATGACATTGGGTGGTGTGTGGTATGTTCCTCTTTTGCAGACTGACACAGCTTCTGTGTTGTTAGAAGCTATAGGGTATATCAGATTCCTTCAAGGTCAAATTGAGGTGATGTTTCTAACCCCCACCCATATTTTTTTATCACTCACTCTCTGCAGAAATAAACTATGTATAGTGGGAGCGTGCGGTTAATGTTTCATTTATTGATGCTTTCTAAACATTCTTTAGTAGCTGCAATATCCATACATACATAGCTTAGCTTACTTATTCTCTTTTCTCTCGTCTTTGTTTTTTTCTTTTCACCTTGAATACTGCAGGCCCTGAGTTCTCCGTACCTGGGGAATGCCAGGCCCCAACACTCTGTAAGTACCCATACCCTTCCATACATAAATACCCATTTCCCATTTCCAAAGCACGACCAAAATGCAATCTCTGCTTGCGTGGGTGTGTGTGTGTGTGTGAAATTGCATGCACATGTGTGAGTGGGCATCTGCAAGACTGCAACTAATATTTAATTAACTAGTTCATGAGGTTGATTGATTAATATGGAGTTTCTTCTTTGTTTTTGCTTCTTTTTTTTTTTTTTTCTGAAATTTGGGGAATAGGTGCAAGGTGAAATGAATTGTATATTTCCTGAAGACCCAGGACAGGTATGCCTTATTGGATCCACCACCCACTCAAAAGCAACTAGGGAAAGCTAAGCTACCCTAGCTTGCATTTGGAAAGCATCCAATTAATTAAGTAATTAATTATATTATTCATGTTCTTAAGCACCTCTAGGATGGTTTAACCGTAATTAAGAACAAACTTCGAATGGGTTGTCTGATTCTAACATGTATTTAAGTGAACATTCGAACAATGGCAGCATTAGGTATGGATCTACGAGAAAAAAAAAATCAATTACATTTAATTAAGTCATCTCAGTTGAGTTTAGAATTGAAAAAACGAAAAGGTTGAAATTAAACTGATGGGAAGTAATGTTAACATTTATGTTTCATTTTTTTTTTTTGTTTTTTCGGTCCAGCTGTTGAACGATCCTACCGGCCTGAAAAGAAGAGTAGGGGCTCCAAACCAGGTACCCTTTCAATTCCTCTCAGATAACTCAGTAGTGAAATCACACCTTTAATTATTCTCTCCTTGGTTTAGTAGTACTAATTTGATTATGTTCCCTTCCGTACATTCATCATCATATTCATAATCATAATCACCAACTTGCAGCATTATATTTGTTAGAGTAATTAACTAATCAGTATTCATTCACATTTTTTTTAGACATATCAAAGTAGATAGGATTCAATGCTAGCTAGCTTATACATAATATATGGTTTTTGATGATATTGTAATTTATATGTATAGGAGATGCAAGATGAGGCGCCAAAAGAATTGAGGAGTAGAGGGCTGTGCCTGGTTCCAGTGTCATGTACTTACCAAGTTGGCAGTGATCACATTAATGGAGCTGATTATTGGTCTCCGGCTCTTGGGGGAGGGTTTTAATTTTGATGAAACTTAATTCTGATGGCGATGGGCGACGGGGGACGGCGAGCAGTGGTACTAGTTAGTGTTAATTAATTTGGTGGATTCATGGAACTTCAATTGGCGTGTGGAGAACATAATTCATGAATATAACATCAGGAGCAGTCACTCTGCTAAGGTTTAAAGGCTGATTGCTCTTGATGATATGTGCATGCATGCATGTTGCTAGCTTGATGGAATTAATTAAGTCTTCCTATCGATATGTAATTGCACCGGCCAAGTTAATTAATTAATTACTCCCACTTTTGTTAATTTGTATAAACTTAATTATAATTTTACTGTTTACGATTAGCTCATGATATGTCTATTTCTATATGGAGCTTCATGCATGCATATCTTCATCTTTGAAGTCCATTTACTTATTTTAATCACTTAATTAAATGCTCCTAATTAATTATTTAGCAGTAATTCCTCACTTCTTTCATCCTTGCATGAATAATAATGAGGTCTCTCTTGTAAGGACTGGAGGAGTCCAGGGTGGGCTTGATACACATGGGTGAACACCAACTTGACCCAAATGCTTAAGCCTATTGGGTCTTCGGCCCAACCATGTATATAAGCACCTATCATCCACTCAAATTTTTTAATGTGGGACAAGCTCACAAGTGGAATTCTTAACAATCTTCCCCTCACTTGTGAGTTCCAACTGCTCCCCCTTGAACGGAAACCGTCTCCCTTATGGGAGTAAACCCAATTCCCCAACAGTTGCTTAAGTGGGCCTTACAACTGGCGCCGTATGTGCCTTAAATTGCATTCCACGTGCCTCTGAACCAATTCTACCTCCCATGTCTTGACCCTAGTCAGATCCATCCCTAGGCAAGATGATCATTATTGGCCTCGGTCACACACTTGGTCCTCCAACTGTTAGCACGTAAGGAGAATTAGTTTCACGTTTTGATTTTTTACGATTTTGCTCACCTAGAATTACGAACCATCGGCTCTAATACCACTTGTTAGGATCGGAGGAGCCCATAGGTGGGCTCGATACAAATGAGTGAACACCAACTTGACCTAAAAGTTTAAGCCTACTGGGTCTTGGGTCCAACCATGTATATAAACACCCATCATCCACTCAAAATTTCCAAAGTGGGATAAGCTCACAAATAGAATTCTCAACACTTAATACCAAGATTGTTGAGTTGCGCACAGTATGTGGAGACGGCAACACCACTCCCTGCAGCTTACGTTGAAATGGAGACCTACAGTAAATGGAGACCAGCAGCCTTCCACCAACCTTGCCTACCATGGCTGAAATTAAGCCACCAACCTTTGAATTTTACTTCCCATCTCAGGCTATATAAATGTGATAGGTGTTGTGTTGTGTGCGCAGAGCAGTGAGGTGTGCAGAAGCTATGTGAGTTGTGAGAGAGAGAGAGAGAGAGAGAGAGAGAGAGAGAGAGAGAGAGAGAGAGAGAGAAAGAGAATTTGAAGGCAGTAGCCTCCTCCTCCTTGTATTATTTTCTCGGTTATAGTGAAGTTGTGTGTGCTCCATGGACGTAGGTCAGGTTGGACTGAACCACGTAAATCTGGCGTTCCATTTCTAGTATTTATTTTTTCCTATGTGTGATCGTTGCCCCTAGATCCACCCCGACAATTGGTATAGTATCAAAGAGAGATTGGGGTAAAATCGCCACATTAGAGCAAAATTGCCGGATTTGCGCCTCTGTCCAGTAGCTCAAAACTCAATTTTAAGGCAACCATCGCATTCCTCTAGTTGAGACGAAGCCAATGGTGGTAACTGGAGCTCGAACGGAGCTTATATGAAATCACACGCGCCTGCACATGCCACCGACAGTTAGACGACACTGCAACGCACCTTCACACGCCTCCCGAAGATCGCCGAGTACATGCACGTGGCTGCACGCACCGGCGAACTTCGGGCGAGCTGAAGGAAGAAGACGACATGACATCAGCGCCCCCTCACCCGCCACGTCAGCGCTAAGCCAACGTCTTGTCAGCATCTGTGTTAGGCTGCATCATTGCCACGTCAGCGGCCGAGTCAACAGTCCATGTCATCCAGGCCCCCATGCACATCACCTGTCACATCAGTCATTTGGACTCACAGTGACACGCCAGCAGGTTGGCCCATAGTGCCATGTCAGCAGTGGGCCCCATCATGCCACGTCAGCAGATGGTGTCAGTTAACGATGTCACTAATGCCGTTAGAATGTTACGTCAGAAGGGAATATTCCGTTAAAGTTGACCGAGGTTTGACTACAACTTTGACCGGGCTTTTCGAAGCCATTTCGAGTCTGTTTTTCGAACAACTTGAACTATTTCTAAGGTTTTCGGCCATTCTAGATCCAGCTCTGCTGTCTTTTTGAGCTAATTTCGTCTCTAGATTGGTGAATCAAGATGTTGAACGAAAAGAACTCACCGATTGAGATGTTTGATGGCACGAACTTCGGTTTCTAAAAAATACAAATTGAGGACTACTTGTTTGATAAGGAGTTGTCCTTACCATTGAAGGAGAAACTAGAATCCATGAAGGAGAGAGAGCTGAAGTTTCTTGATCGAAAAGCTCTCGGAGCTATCAGAATGACGTTGGCAAAGTCTGTTGCCTTTAACATCAAGCACTTGAAAACCACCAAATCCCTTATGAATGTGCTATCCAATATGTATGAGTAGCCATCAACCGCAAATAAGGTACACTTGATAAAAATATAGTTTACCATAAGTATGTCTGCAGGTGAAAGTTTTAGCAGATACTTAAATAATTTCAACGAGTTGTCGCCTCGGTTGGAATTACATTTGACAGAGAGATCTGTGCCCTACTAATTCTTTCCTGAGAGTTGGAAAGGTATTTTTACTGTGATCAGTAGCTCCGCAGGAAAATAGAAGCTGAGGTACGATGAGGTCATCAGCATGATTTTGACGGAAGAGATTAGAATGCAGTCGAACAATGGCTCCACTTCAAGTTCAGCCTTGAACCTAGAAAGCCGAGGAAAAAGAAGCAGGCATGGACGATCAAAAAATTGCGGCAGATCTAGGACTAGGCAGTTTAAATCAAGAAATCCCAAAGGTTCCCAAGGTACAAAGAACATTGAGTGCTGGAACTGTGGAAAGGCCGTACATTTTAGAAACTAGTGTAAAGGTACGAGAAAGGAATCTGAGGCAAAGACAGAAGCAAATCTGCCTCTTCCTCAGGAGAAAAATATGCACTCATATGCTCTTTGGAGATCGAGCAAACAGGAGTCTTGGGTCTTAGACTTCGGAACCTCATTTCATGCCATTTGCAACAAAGATTGCCTAAAGGAGTACACACTAGGTAATTTTTTATAAGGTGTACCTTGGCAACGATCAACCTTGCAACATAATCGGTAAAGGATTTGTGATGATCAAGATAAACAGGTCAGTTTGGAAGTTGAAGGATGTCAGATATATTCTAGACCTAAGAAAGAATTTGATCTCAGTTGGTCAACTAGCAGATGAGGGATACACGATGACATTCATTGGCGATGAATCGAAGGTTTCAAAGGGTGTACTAAGATTGCGCGAGGTAAGAAAAGTGGAACACTTTATCTAACCTCCAATGCCTCCATGTCTATATCAGTTGTTGTAGGAAATGGCGACAGTAACATATGGTGTTAGCTTTACCATGATCCAAGAGGGGGGGTGAATTGGTATTTTTAAATTTTATCTCCTAGGTATTCCTCCTAGTAGCAGTATGTTCACAAGCCTAGGGTCAATCTAGTGCACATAATGTAAATATACCAGAAATTAAATAAAGCAGTTTAAACAATCATACAAGCACTAGAAAGCAGTAAAGAGAAGATGACACGCAGATATGTTATCGAGGTTCGGCCAACTGCCTACATCCCCACCTTGGCTAACCAGCACAAGGATTATCACAATACCTTGCTCACTTAAACGGGTGGAGCGGCACCTATACAAATTAGGTCAAATTACCACAGGGCTGACCTCAACCTTTACACCAATCCTTACCGGTCTGGATTACCGCCCCCTCAGGCCACGCCTGGAATCTCTCAAATATACAATCAAAGGTACAATACAAGAGTGCTTTCATGTAAAGCGGATTTGTACCACAAATGCGCACAACCACAAAACACCACAGATGATTTGATATTGTAAGCTCTGTGTGGTCTAAATATGTCAACTCTCAACAATGTTTTCTATCAGTGTAGCAAGTACGTGAGAGTGTCAATAATAATAATCTGTGTATTTCAAAATATTCAGTCAAGCGTGTTCACACAGAGTATCAAATAAGCCTCAACATTATCAATCAATAGAATGTGTCAATCATACGAATGTGTATATGCTTGGATTGAAAAATAGATAATCTTTGTTTTCGGCAAATGATATATATATATATATATATATACTTGTATAAATAATACCACAAAGATTAGTGTAACAAGCACAAATATCTTTTCACAAATTGTTCAATAAATTCCACAAGATATTTGAGTAAGCTTGAAATATGTTTTTGCAAATCAAAACAAATACAAACTTCCAAAGATATTGCAATGATAATGCAACACTCAAAAGTTTACCACAAGTCTTCTTAGAGTAGGCTTATTAGCAAAGCCTCCTAAGAAAACTTAGGTTATGCTCTCGAGAGAAAAATCGATTCAAACACTCTAAACAATGAGAGCAAACCTCTAAGCAATAATACTCAATACACTTACAAATGATTTAGATAGATGAAGAAGGTAAGCTTGAGTAGGTTTCAAAAGGAGTATGAGTAATGAGAAGCAAAAATAAGTATTTTGGCTTGAGAGAGATTTTCTTAATCTTTTTGCTAATCAGTGCTTAATCCATCAAATGAAGGAGTATATATAGACATACTGAAAATTTTGATCGTTGGGGACTTATTAGGGATTATTGGAAAAGTTTAATGACACTTAAAACAATTTAACCCTATTTAAAAAAATTATTAATCGCGGTAAAAATAGGAGCAACCCGAGAGGTCCGGTCGACCAGAATTGGTTCGGTCAACTAGGACTCAAATGGCTCGGTCGACCAGGGGTATTTTAATTGAGTGGTCGGTCGACTGAGGAAAGGCGATTTTGCTAATTTCTGAGGTTCGGTCGACCGGGCCTTTTTGAACTGTGTGGTTCGGTCGACCAGATCGGTGGGAATTCTCCCGAGACCCTTCGGTCGACCAGGTTGTTGGAGTACAAAGTTAGTCGGTCGACCGGGAGGTCAAAATGTTGACTCCTTGGTGGTTCGGTCGACTAGGGTCAAATGAACTATATGGTCTCGATCGACCGGGCCTTGGTCAAACTGTTGACCCAGGGCTGGTTTGGTCGACCAGGGCCTTTTGAATTACAGGTTTCGGTCAATCGAAAGTGCACCAAGTGTGCATTTCGGTCCCGTATTGAGCCAAACAAGTCCTATTCAAGTGCCTAACAAATGTATGTGAATATGTGTGTGTCCTACGGTCACTTGGGGTATAATTTGGAAATACCGAAAAAGTCCGGTGTCGGTCGACCAAGGTGCACCCTAAGGTCTTTCTAAGGTCCTGTCTCATTCATGGTTCGGTGTGAGCTTACAAAATAAATCATGCATGTGATGTGTGTGCTT
>NC_080422.1:18594048-18602494 GCF_029873635.1 Malania oleifera
AACTCTTTATGGATTAAAACAAGATCCACGAGCTTGGTATAGTCGCATTGAGACTTATTTTTTGAAAGAAGGCTTTCACAAATGTCCATATGAGCACACATTTTTTGTTAAAATTGGAGATAAAGGGAAATTGCTCATTGTTTACTTATATGTAGACGATCTTATATTTACTGGAAATGATGGTGTCATGTTTAAAGAATTCAAGAATTCTATGATGGTTGAATTTGAAATGTCTGACCTTGGTATGATGCATTACTTCCTTGGCATAGAAGTAGTACAATCAGCTAATGGGATCTTTATTTCTCAAAAGAAGTATGTGCAAGATATTTTGGACAAGTTTCGGATGAAGGATTGCAATCTTGTAAGCACTCCAACTGAGTTTGCTTTGAAGCTAAACAAAGATCATGAAGGGAAGAAAGTGGACAGCACACTTTACAAGCAAATTGTTGGCAATTTGATGTATTTAACTACAACAAGACCAGACATAATGTATTCTGTGAGTTTGATAAGTAGATATATGGAGAATCCAACAGAAATGCATTTGTTAGCTGCCACGAGAATCCTTCGTTATTTGCAAGGAACTAGAGATTTTGGGCTGTTCTACAAGAAGGCTGAAAAGTTAGAGTTGTTCGAGTTTACTGATAGTGATTATGCAAGAGACCAAGATGATAGAAGGAGCACTTCGGGCTATGTTTTTATGTTGGGCACAAGGGCTGTTTCGTGGTCTTCTAAGAAGCAACCAATTGTCACCTTGTCAACTACAGAAACTGAATTTATTGCTGCAACCTCTTGTGCTTGTCAAGCTATCTGGTTGAAAAGAATTCTTGAAGAGTTACAGTTCAAGCAAGTTGAAGCTACTACAGTTTTTTATGACAAGAACTCATCAATCAAACTCTCTAAGAATCTTGTGTTACACGGAAGAAGCAAATATATCGATGTGAAATATTATTTTTTAAGAGATCTAAGCAATGATGGAACAATCAAATCGATTTATTGTCGAAGTGAAGGTCAAGTTGCAGATATACAGACCAAGCCTCTCAAGCTGGTTACATTTGTGAAGTTGCGTGGTCTACTTGGAGTTTGTTCACGTGCTGCTGTAAAGAAAGACTTTGCAGAGGGTTGATTTTCTTTTAAACTGATTTCTGTAGATTTCAGTTTAAGGGAGGGTGTTAAAATTTAAATGTTTTATTTTATATTTATTAATGCTTATTGGAAGCTCTAGTCATTTGTAGGAGTTGTAGTTAGTGCTAGCATGTGATCCTATTTTATAGGAGTTGTGGTTAGTGCTAGCATGTGATCTTATCTTATAGGAGTTGTGGTTAGTTGTAGCATGTGATCCTAATTTATAGGAGTTGTGGTTAGTGGTAGAATGTGATCCTAATTTATAGGAGTTGTGATCAGTGCTAACATGTGATCCTATTTTAGAGGAGTTATGGTTAGTGCTAGCATGTGATCTTTTCTTATAAGAGTTGTGGTTAGTGGTAGAATGTGATTCTATTTTATAGGAGTTTGTGGTTAGTACTTGGATGAAGTGTTCCGATGTAAAGCCTATTTACAGGCCCTTCGAATCAATCTTTAAATAAGAGCTTTACCATTTTAATTTGTTGTCTTTTGTTTAATCTTACCTTTGTATCATCTTCTCCATCTATTGATGAACTCCCACGACTCTTCGGGTGGATTTGGCGATTATGCGGCCTCACCATTGAAATTCCAAGTTTTCTAGCTTTATGGCATGTTGGCTTGGCTGGACGATTGATTTTACGAGGGGGTCTTTTCGAAAAATTGAGAGAAGGAGGCAGAACATTCTGCGCGTGTCATGAATTGTTCATCTATTTTGAGATTTTGTATTTCTAGAAAAGATGTTGATGCCCAAAGCAATCCTACGCTAGTTCGTAGATGAACCCTCTATGAAGGGTAAAGGTGTGAAGTGGGGCTGTGAATTGAGTTGTAGATAGGTCAGCTTGGAGCAGCACAGAGTGGCCGGAAGATGAGGAAGAAAGATTCGCAGGCGTTCGACCATAAGCACCTATTCCCTTCGATCAACGGAGACTTTTTTGAAGTGTTTGGTGCTTCGAACTGATGATGTCACGAGTTCAAGGGAGAATGTAGCGATTGCAAGTACGTTGCAAAGTATAGCAAGGATCATGCTTTTTCCTTGTGGATTTTTTATATACTTGGTTATAATTTCTCTACCACTCTCACTCTCACTAAACATTAAGGTACAATTTGGAGGGTCTGTAGTTTCATGCCAAGATGGTCTGCTCACCTTCTGTTTGATAAAAAACTTCAAAGAACTTCCCCTATCCTCCCTTATCAACAATTGCCCCCCTTGCTCTATCTCCCTGACCTCTATCCACTCTCTTCGTAACTCTTATCTTTGACTTCTCCTCTATTTTCTCATTTGTAAGTGGCTTGCTGACTTTGGAGCACCATTCAATTGTGCCGGTTAGTGGTTGCTTTACCACTTATATGCTCTGAATGGTGGCTGTGTACAGGGTTCAAGGTTAATAGGTTTGATCTCTATGTCCTTTCATCTCATTTGTTTAGATTATAACTTGTTAGGGCGTCTAGGTTGTTAAACCTAAAATAAGAAGGGATGTTTTTTAGGAGGCTAGGTCTAATTCATTCAGATTCATTAGTTGGTAGGACCTGAAATGATTCTTCATAAAAATTTTCTTCCACTGATTTGCCATTGTGAATTTATTTCTGGCATCCCATAAAGCAGTTTATTATTAGAAAAACAAAACAATTTTAGGGATGATAGGTCGCTGACTGAAAATGCAATGGTTTACGATAGACCATTTTCAAAATATCATAATAAATACGTTGTTGCAATTTTTACATATACATAAAGTAGAATGGGTAGTGATGCCCATTGATATGAGCTTGTTGTCGACCATAATTAACTCTTGATACGAGTAAATTGTATCATTTTGGATTTACATTCTTACAAAAGTCTTGAGTTGAGAATGCAAACCACTTACTGTAGTCTACCATTTGATAATGTGCATTCTCACACATCATATGCATATTCTTCAATGAAATTTTTTATTCCATTGCAGGTTGTAGAGAGATCTCATACATCTTTGAATGAACTATTTCTAAATCCTTTTGGTATTTGTTCATCATTTACTTCACATATTTTTACTTTACCTTCTACAACATGAGGGTTGTAGGTATTATTCTTGAATGCAGAACACAAGAAATTTTGGGAATATTGGGTGCTTAATTTTGTTGATGTTTTCACTATAGACATATTAATTTTGTTGTGGTGGACAAGTTGTTCAATGGCATTTTTTTGGTGGATTTATAGTCACACAAAAGTTTTAAGTTGAGAATCAAATTCACTTACTACAGTCTACCATTTGATAGCGTGCATTCTCACACGTCATATGCATATTCTTCAATGAGATTCTTTATTCCATTGCTGGTTGTAGAGAGATCCCATACATCTTTGAATGATCTATTACTAAATTCTTTTGGTATTTTTTCTTCATTTACTTCACACATATGTACTCTACCTTTTGGTATTTTTTCTTTGAATGATCTATTGCTAATTATATGTTATGATTTGGCGGTTTGTGGTCAAGTGGATGCTTGATGTTTTTAATTGAGGATTTAAATGTTAATTAATGTATATATGCATTATCGGTATCGGTGGAGTATATTGAATTTGTGGTATGATAATGGTTAAGTAATTTTAGGGTTATGTAAAATGATTGATTAGCAAATTTTAAGGACGAAATTTTTATAAGAAGGGAAAAATGTAGTAACTCGGGGAAAAAAATTTATTATTATTATTAATCAATCAATTAATTAAAAATTATTAAATTAAAGTAATTAAATAAAAAATAGAATGGATATATAAGTATACATATATGTGTTATATATATATATATATATATATATATATATATATATATATATAATATATGTATGTATGTTTCTTAAGCATTAAGGATGCTTCTCCTAAAAGCACCCAAACCCAAAATTGGAATTCCAATTCCAATTAGAGAACCCTAGCAGCGTGCTCTCCTCACCGTCTCTCTCTGTACTTTCTCTCTCCTCAACTACTCTCTCTCTCTCTCTCCTCATTTTCTCAGCAAATTCTCAGCTGATTGAAGAACGGAAAATACCACTGGGTTCCTATCTCGGCCACCAACATTTTAACCGTAATGGATTGGTGATTAGGGCGTCGTTGGCACCACTCCTAAGATAAGGTAAATCCACTCTCTCTCTCTCTCTCTATCTCTCTCTCTCTCTTCAATTTCTCCCAAATATTCAAACAAATTGACAATTGGAAATCACCATGTGGTTCTAGGGGCGATTCTCTCCAAAATAATCAGAGTAGATTCGTGATTTGGTGTTCCTAGGCACCACCCCAAATTAGGGTAAAAGAGTTGTTTTTAAGATTTATTAGCTATTTGAGTTATGTGGACTTGGAAATGTTAGGATATTAGGCATTCTGCAATTGAACTAATTAAGTTAAGATTTGTGGAATATAGGGTTCTGTTTTCCATTCATTTTAGGCAAAACTTCGAGGATCAGGTAAGGGGAATAAGTTATAATAATTTTTTTTTTAATTAATTGTGAACCGGTTAAATTTGAGTATGTAAATTTATATATATAAGTATGATTTTATGAATGGTTTAGGCAATTGAAAATAATGATTTTTGATTATAAATCATATTTGAAAAAAAACGTGTGGTATGAGAATTACCCTTCATAATTAACTGGTTGTAAATTCTGCTTAGTTGTGAATACTATTCGGCTATGAATACTGTCTGGTTATGAATACTATGGTGAATGCGTTGATGTGCTTGGATGATTGGTTATGTTATTGATGTGTATTGTGGTTCATGTAAATTGCAATATAATATTGGCAGTGATATGAGGAGGTCGTTATATCGTACTTGATATAAATCACCATATAACGTTGGCAGTGACATGAGGAGGTCGTTATATGGTCATTTATATAAAAGAGGTAAAACGTTGGCAGTGGAATGAGGAGTTTGTTTTATCGATTTACCATGAATAGGGTTGTGAGTGTGTGTTATGATTGTGAAAGTGTGTGAAGTACATGTGTGGTATCCTATGTGGATGTGTATCCCGTGTGGATGTGAAACTTGTGCAGTTTCCTATGAGGATGTGCTGTGACATTGTATATGTAGATTATGGGATATGTTAGTGTTGAATGTATGTGAGCTTATGTATGTGTAGTTAAATGCTTAAATAATTAGGGCGAAGTAAAACTCTTCGGCCGAAAACTTATTGAGTAAGGTGAGTGCCCTGATACGTATCAGTTGTAGCCGCACCTGAATTAATTCGGGCAAGGTTACAAACGGTATCAGAGTAAAGGGGCGTTACATGTATGGGCGTGTAATCTCTTCAATCCTCGAGAACCTTCGTTGATAAATAATGATTGCGTATGTGTGAGTACAGTCTGCATGTCTGTTGTTAGTTGCAGTTGATTAATAAATGATTGTATTTTATATTTATTAAAAACTCATCTGTCACACACTGTTATAATTTATTTCATCCTTACTAAGAAGTTTCTCACCCCAACAAATTATAAATTTTTCAGGTCCTTCAAGCGATCGAGCTTAGAAGCTTTCGGGGCAGGGTTTAGAATTTTGGTAAATTTTGGGTGGTTGTAAGAACAATTATATATACATTTTATGTTTAAATTTCTAGTTATGAAATATTAAGTGGATGAATATACACTTTGGGTTAAATAGTATAAAACTCTGGTATTTTATTGGAGTATATTTAATTATTTTCGCTGCATGAATGGTATCAGAGACGTGAGAATGGTCTCATAACAACCCGGGTCCCACCTGGCGGGAAAAGGGCGTTAAAATATTGTGCTCGGATCGTACTTGTTATCATATCTTGCAATTGTTGAATAGATAATGAAGTAACTGAGGTAAAGTGAGTTGCTTGAGAATCCTTCAGGACTTCCTTCTTTTAGTCTTTGTTTTAGTCGCTATTTTAGAAGCAAAACTAAAAGGAAATTCTATATCTTGGCTCAACTCAACATTATTTTTCACCTTTAGATTGTTCATGAGTGAGACAATTTGAAGATTTTTGTCTTCAACTATTTTGGTGCAGAATGAGATCTTTTTCTCCATTTTCTCGATCTTCTCCTCCACAGTGGCAATATCGATCATTATAATAGGCATGATAGTAACGGAAGAGTGGATATTCAATCGTGTAGGATAGATCTCTTCCATAGGACTTGTAAGAAATGATCTAGACTATAAGATTTCAGAGGAGTATTCTTTTGACATATGGATTGAAGTTTCGCTCCCACCCCTGGATTGCTCAGAGATCAAAGCAACCTACAAGTTCGACATTTTTTTAGCAAGGAGATTAATTGTTATTGTGTATTTGATTCAGTCTTTTTGTCTTGTTGAGAACCTTGTAATGTAAAGGCCCTCGATCCATTACTAGTGAGTAGACCTGAAAAACTAGAGTTATTGGTGGTATTGGTGTCATCACTTGTAGATCCGGAAGCCATGAAGGGTGCGATGACATTTTTTTTGTTTTTTTGGGTATGATTCTTCATGTAAGCCAATCGATTTGATGAGAAGGAATTGAAAGGAGGAAAAGATGAGGGGGCGAAGTTGCCCTACCAAGTGTGCCAAAAAATTTGTAATGACAAAATTTATGCCTGAAAAATATGACGAGAAAATTAGAACAAATGTTAATATTTATAATGAACAAAAGAATGAGAATTATCTCTATACATTTTACAATAAAGTAAAATATCTTCTGATTCAATCTCCTTGAAATTGGATTTGCTGATCAAGTTTGAAGGGGTGTGCTTCCAAACATAATGGTGAATCTGTCGAAGGAACAATTTGATGATTTGAAAATGTTGGATTTGCTTGTTTTTTCGATTAATTTGATCAGATCTATTGATTTGACAAAGTGGGTGTCAGATCTTTCAAAGGATCAATTTGACAACCTATGAAGGTTGAATTTTTCTAATATTTGAACTATTTGATCTCTTGTCAATCTAAGAGCTCAAGATTGTTCTCGAACAAGTTGTTGTTGGATCTTCTGGGCAATCAATTTCACGATTTACAAAATATGAATTTGTTTAATTTTTTAATCTTTAATAGAATTTGCCAAAATTGAGGGTCTTGTTGTGGATTTTCCAAAGGATAAATTTGGTGATCTACGGAAGGTGAATTTATTCAATCTTTGATCTATTTGATGAGGTCTACTAATTTGAGCGCTCGAGGTTCGAATGAGTTGCCGTTGGATTTTCAAGACGATCAATTTCATAATCTATTGAAGTTGAGTTTGCTTGATCTTGGACCAATTTAATAAAATTTGGTGATTTAATGAAATTTACGATTCATTTGAAGGTGATCTGTATTCAATCTTCATGAATGTGAGCCTAATCACGAGCAATAGATGCCCAGAAGAAAAATTGATCACCCAAAATTGATCAAAATTCAAGTATTCTTCTATTGCCAAGGTTGCCGGAGAATGAAGTTTGATTTCTTAAAGCTCCTAGAGAAGCTAATTAAAGGTATAATATGGTGCGAGAAAGTACATGATACGGCACCAAACTCGGAGCCAATTTTTAGTTTTTATCTCATTTATTACTTTTGTATCATTGGGGAGAGATCCTCCTGCTCTCTCCCTTTCTTCTTTGGAGGGATTTGTCCTTTTTTTGTTTGCCTTTCTCTTTTTTTGTGCTGGTGTTCTATCCATAATTTTTGGTGCCTTCCCTGCTGCTAAAAGTCTAGCGGCGGTGACGTGAGTCTCGTGACTAGGCTGGGGAAATGAGGAAGGGACCCAACCACCAGAAGGGGGGGGGGCCAGGGCGGGGGAATTGCTATGAGGGCTGACGGACCGCCTCAGCGCGGGAAAGGGGCGGAGGGGGGGCAACGGGTAAGTGACTCAAAAGGGGGGCACACCACTGAGAATAGGGGGAGCAGGAACGGGCTTGAGGAAGCACGGGAGGAGGACAAGGAGGCAGGAAAGGGGGGGAAGGAGAGGCAGGGAGTTGGGGGGGTGTGTGTGGGGGGGGGGGGGTGGCAAAACATATTTGAAAAAAAAATAAGTCACACAGGGGGACAAGGAAAAGGGGGGGAAGAAAGTGGGAGGGATGAAAGATAGGTAGACCAGTTTGCTTTCTAATGTGGATGAAGTTCACAGCGGCCGCCAGATGGTGGGGGTTTGTGTGTATGAATTGATAATGAAAGAAAAATTGACACAAAGAAGAATACTGATATTTTTATATTCAAAAGCTAAGTCGTGAACAGTAAATACTTTGAGAGGACACAAGTATGATGGGTATTTATACACGATTACATGATATAGGAGTACAATAAATGATAAATTATAAATTCCATGATTTGAAGATAAAATTGAATCGTGTCATATATCACATTTTTTTTTTTTAATTATAGGCTTTTGAATTTGTTGG
>NC_080422.1:18902594-18995094 GCF_029873635.1 Malania oleifera
TGTATTATATCAAGAAATATGATTTTAGAACAAGTTTTATGATATGAGTATTACTCCTTTTGTGTGGCATGAGTAACATTTATCATGGAAATCATAATGATGAAATATTATGTTT
This sequence comes from Malania oleifera, assembly GCF_029873635.1. NCBI lineage: Eukaryota > Viridiplantae > Streptophyta > Magnoliopsida > Santalales > Ximeniaceae > Malania > Malania oleifera. Next base: position 18,902,710 of record NC_080422.1, read on the forward strand.
TCAATATAAGCATGTTGTTACTGCTTTCAGGAAAATATTAAAATGATATAGGGATTTTTCAAACTAAGGAATTTTATATGATATGTCAGCATAAGGGCCAAGGATTTTATATGATATGCCAGTGTAAGGGCCGAATTTTATATGAAATACCGGAGTAAGGGCCGAAGGTTTCTATGACATGTTATACCGGTGTAAGGGCCGTGATTTACAAGATACAAAATGCCGGCGTAAGGGCCATGAATTTTATATGATAAGTTATGCAAAGTTTTATGAAGATATTAATATGACAGATATTATTATGAAATAGTCATGTATCATTGTTTGGAAATATATTATATGTTATCAGAACGTGGTTGACATGGTTAAACTTTCACGAAGCATGGTACTGTAGTTATATGATCATGATCATGTATATGTTAGTGTTACCGCTTGTTGTAAGGGGCAGTGGGAGATCAGCAATCGATGTGGTTTATTGTAGCGTAGGTGTCTCTCTAGTGTCCGGACCAGGAGGGGCAGACCCATCATACTTACAAACTTATGTTGATCTAGCGTGCTTGGCCAGCCATTGTTAGGTCCCATCTTCGGGCTGCACAACCTAGTCATATGGAGGTAAGACATGACACCAGCCAGCTATCCATCCAGGGTGTTTTCCATGTATAGTTATATGAGATGATTTATATGTATAGAAATTCAGTATGTTATACCATGTTATGATAAAATATGTTTTTCTCAGATATATTACAGATAGTTTTATCGAGTATGATTTATGTACTGTTATATGTATAACAAGAAATTACTCATGTTGCCATACACTGATATTAACTTATTTTCCCTTACTGAGAGGTGTCTCACCCTAACTATATAAACATTTCAGGAGCCCCAAATAGAAGATCGGATAAAGCTCTGCAGCGTTAGAGGTCGATTGTTCTACCTTGACAGAAGGGTAAGTCATTTTGCTAGGCTATGATGGATTTTTGGGTTGGGATCCTAGGGCAATTTTTGGTTATTTTGGGATATGTGTATGTATGTAATAGTTGTAGTAAAACACTGGTAATGTGTTGGATGGATAATTTGATATGTATATGATTTTACGTTTCCTGCTGCTTAGGCATCCATGTTGTATTTTGAGTATATCTCTGGTACTCATGGGTCTAGGTTAATTATGATTTTTTAGGATTATTATATCGGATATTATTATGGAAAAAAATTATGGTAAATTAAGCAGGGTCGTTACAAGGTCCCATAACTTGTACCCTTTTACACCTTTTGGATATCTCAAAAAGATGCAATGGCGAGAGTTTGGGTCAATTTTAGACCTCTCCTCACTAGATACGTGAACATAAGCTGGACACCCGAATACCTTCAATTCGGAGTAGTCTACTGCATTTCCTATCCAAACCTCTTCTGCTGCTCTACTCTCTAGTGACGCCCTTGGTGACTGGTTTATCAGGAAAAAAAGTCATACTTATTACCTCAGCCCAGAAGTTATTCCGTAGTGCTGTATTTAATCTAAGTTATTACCTCGGCCCAGAAGTTATTCCATAGTGCTGTATTTAATCTAAGACACCAAGCCATTTCAGAAAGAGTTCAGTTCATCCGTTCTTCCACACCATTTTGCTGAGGTGTCTGGCGAACAATAAAGTGTCTCTTGATGCTCTGCTCCACACAAAACTCCATAAACTGAGAATCAACTTACTCAGTTCCATTATCCGACCTTAAGTATTTGATTCTCCTCTCTATCATGTTTTCCACTTCAGCCTTCCAAATCTTAAACTTGGCAAACGTATCTGATTTGTGACGCATGAAGTAAACTCAAACCTTCTGTGAGTAATCATCAATGAAACTCACATAATACAAATGTTCACCCTTTGATGGAACTCCAACCGAGCCCCAAACATTTGAATGCACATAATCAATAATACCTCTTGTTTTGTGCATAGCTGATATGAACCTTACCCTATTCTATTTTCCAAAAACACAAATCCTACAAAATTCCAGCTGACATGATTTCAAGCCTTTCAATAATTTCATCTTGTTTAATTCTTTCATGTCATTTTCCCCCATATGCCCAAAGAGCATATGCCACAAGACGATCTCATTTGATTCAGCATCTATGGTTGTACCTCCACCTACAACGGTAGTTCCCTACAATGTGTAGATATTCCCATTTAGTTTCTATCTTTTCATTACAATCAGATTACCTTTCCATACAGTCAGAACTACACCTTTGGACTTATAATTAAAGCCATTACAATCCAAAGTACCGAGTGATAACAAACTCTTTCTCAACTCTGGTATATGTCTTACATTATACAACGTTCTTACAGCACCATCAAACATTTTTATCTTTATATTTCCTATGCCAATGATCTTGCAAGAAGCATCATTACCCTTAAGAACCGATCCAGAATTCACTAACCTGTAAGTGCTGAACCACTCCTTGTTTGGAGTCATATGATAAGAACATGCCAAGTCCCGTATCCAAGAGTCTGTTAGATTATCTGACCCCGCTGAAACTGATAGAACATCACCATCACTACACACTAAACCTCCTTCTTGAACAACATTCACAGATTTTGAAGTACCCTCATGTTTCTTAGAATTTCCCTTTTTTCAATCCGAGCACTCCGATTTCACATTCCCTTTTTTACGACATTTGTAACACCGGATTCTCTCTTCTTCTTAGATTGATTTCGAGACTTTTGACTTGATCCATGTTTGGATTTTCCTTTGCCTCGCTCCTTATTACCCTTTACCACAAGTCCTTCTCCTTCATCACATATTTTCTATCCTTGATGAAAATTTAGCAAAGCACTTGTTACCTCTTCTAGATCAAGAGTTTCTTTTCCCCATGTAAGAGTGGTCACAAGATTTTCATAGGTATGAGTCAAGGGCAAAGAGTTTTACAACATCAAAGCTTTGTCATCCTCATCAAACTTAACATCAACTCTTATCAAATCACTAATAATTTGATTGAAAGCATAAGATGTTGATTTAAGTTTGATCCTTCAACCATCTTAAGTCAATACAAACGTTGCTTAAGAAAAAATTTATTATCGAGAGATTTGGACATGTACCAACTCTCTAACTTTCACCATATAGCACCTAGAGAATCCTCCTCCATCACTCGATAGAGTACTTTATTGGCCAAACACAAGTGTATTGTAGAAGCGGCCTTTGCTTGCAAATCTCTCCATGTTGCCTCATTCATTCCATCCGGTTGAACACCAAGTAATGCCTTTCCCATTCCTTGTTGTACAAGAATGTCTTTCACTCTCCTCTGCTATAAACCAAAGTTCCCGGTTTCATCAAATTTGACAATGTCAAACCTTGCAGAAGACGATCCCGATGTCATAATAACAATCACTCTGATACCAATTTATTGTGATGTGGAAGGGATAATTAAGATGCACAACGGAATAAATACAACAAATAAATGAAACACAACCAGAAAGTGATAAACAATAAGAACAACAACAAGATTTACGTGGTTCGACAAAACCTACATCCACGGAAGCAATGACACAAGAATTTCACTAAGAAAATCTGTTGGCCTAACTAGGTTTTTCAATCTTATTTTGATGATAACAAATGAAGATGATTTAACATGTGTTGTTGAGTGACTTTATTTAATCCATCGTGTTTGGTAAATAACTTTTTTACATTTTAAAAGTATGCTTTTAAACTTTTTTACAGATATTTTAAAATTTAGGAATTTAAAGCTTCTAAAAGCAATAGGCTGACTTTGTTTTGAAAAATAATTATATTCCATGGATGTCCCTAATAATATTTTAATATTACAAAATTACCCACTCATCCTTTCCTCCCTCTCTTGCTCATATTTTTATTTCTTTCTTTTTTCATGACTCAAATAAAAACTTAGGGCTCATATTGGTAATGATATTGTTTTATACAAATAATTTTTTGATAAATAATTTAATAACCATTTAAAATCATATTATTAGTATATGTTAATTTCTAAAATTTATGTTATTAATGCTAAATTTAGTTTTTGTTAAATAATTATACTCATAAATTAACATACATATTTTAGTCACTTCAAACATTTCAGTCAGCTAAGGTCTTTTCCATTCACTCATCCTCATCGCCCGAGTTCAAGTAGGCCACCAATAGACCATTATTTTCACTATAATACATTGTTCACTAATACAATCATAAATCCATAATAATAATAATAATAATAATAATAATAAATACATGGAAAAATTAATTAAACAAAAAAGAAGAAGGGGTAGCCACAATCAAAGTTCTTGTGCTTTCTACCTTTTTCAATTTTAATTTTAGGCATAATTAAGTTATTTTTGTTTTGAAAAGAGTGGAAGTGTCATCTAAGGTCTTTGCCTTTGTACGATCTCTCGTTTCCATTAACTCATCCTCACAGTCCGGGTTCAAGTATGTAGGCAATAGCCCATTTTTTTTTTTTTTTCACTATAATACATTGTTCACTAATACAAGTACGTAGGAAATGTTAAGGGCTGTTTGAGAAGGTAAAGGGAGTTCTTTTTTCTTATTTTTTTCAACAAAAAAAGTATTTTTGAGCAAAATAAAATATCAAAATAGGACTATTTTGAAACATTATTATTATTATTATTATTATTATTATTATTATCATTTGTAAAACTAGGCATAATTGCATTTTGAAAAAATGATTTTAAAAATTTAAAAAGCAAATATGTATTAAGACGCAAAAATAGATATATGTATACATAATTTGCCCATATATTTAATATCTTTAAAGTGAGTAAAATTCCAATGTCTGAAAAAATAAAAAAAGTAGCCGTTTGGAGAGTTTTGGATTTGGAATTATGTTATATTTGGATAAGATATAATATAAAATTATATTGAAATTTATCCAAATTCACCAAAACTCAAAACCAAGGTCTAAAATTCATGCATCCAAACACAGTATAAATGTTTCCAAGACAATCGATAAAGTTCGACGTGGTTAGTACTTAATGAGCTAGTAGTCATGTTAGTATCGAAAATATAGATTCAATAAAATGGAAAAATGAAAAAGAGAAGGTTTTAGGACCACGCGGTTAGCACTTAATGCGATGACTATCTTATTAATTTCGAAAATTTGAATTCAACAAAACAACAAAATAAAAATAGAGATGGTTTTCAAGACCAATTAGTTTTTAAGTTTCACGTTGGTAGCACTTAATGCACTGACAATCTTATCTTTTAACCGACCAAGCTGACTCAACTCCCGCTCCATGCACTGAGAGGCTTAACCTTTAATCGACCAGGCTAATGCGACCAACACTTAATGTAGCCTTCAACCGATCGACACACAGCTGCCTTCACCCTTCCTTTTTTGACAAAAAATTAAACATTATACTTGACAGTTTTTCAGAGACTTTAATTCATCATCTTTCTTCATGTTCTTATTAGTTTATTTGTATCCAAAAATTTATTCACTATTTTCAAATTTTCTTTTTCAAATGATGCAAAAATTATTTGATAGGGCAATCTTAAAATTATTTTTCAATAAGAATTGTCAAAAATTGGATGTTTAAATAAAAAAAATGTTTTATTAATATTGTCATCATTCCATCATTATATATCAAAAAAGTTTTAAAGATTTGAGCATTCAAAATGACAAAAACAATATGGGATACATGGTGAGTTTGGCCTTGATAGATGTTTAGCCTTAAAATATGATATTTAATGCTATTTAATTTCATTTTTAATAACTAAATAAGTAATACACAAAAAAGAATAACTCCCCGTTATCTAATTGCTACGTATTTTTAATTTAATTCTCAAAATTTAATCAAACACAACCTTATCCAAAAAATAAAAAAGGAATCGAGAAGACGTATAAAATGAAATATTGACCATCTTTTACTATGGAGTCCAATCTCAATGAGCCTTTAATGGATAAAAAAAATTAAAAAATTCTTTAAATAGTATTTGGGGGCATGGATTTCGAGTTTTAAATTTGAATTTGTGTGAATTTGAATGAAATTTAAGATAATTTTGTGTTAGGCTTTATACAAATTTACACAAATATACATTCAAAGATCAAAATTCAAATTCCCACGGACATGGTTCACAAATAATACCATTTTCTAACTTACAAAATTTCAATTTTGCCAAATGGACCCTTTAAACTATAACTTTGGCTCTTGTTTTGACCTACAAATTTTGACACCAAATTGGGAGTAAAAAATTTTAGGCTCTATTTGGCTGTCCTATGAATTTCAAAAAGTGAGGAAAAGAATCTTATTGAAATTGTTGTAAAAATTATTTAGCCCCATGTGTGATAAATAGAAAGCAAATTTTGAGTGTCTCGGTACTTTAAGAAAATGTAACTAGTTCATTGATAATTTTAAGATATTTAAAAATAATAATAATAATAAAATAAAATAATTGGTTAAGAAAAAAGAAACTAGCTTTTAACTTTTAAAAAGATTCAAAAAATCCATAAAAAAGTTAAATATATAAGTGGTAAACACTAATATTGTCTTGAACTCACATTAGAAACTAAAACTCAATCACCATTTTAAGCTCTAACAATGAGAGTGCAAATGATAAAGTTACAGTCTAAATCTTTAAATTGTAAGGCAATAACAGTTGTGATTTTGAGAAGATACAAGCAAATATATAAATAAATGAAATACTTCTAAGTTTTAGAATTATGACATAAAACCTTAAATCGTAGCAAAAAGGAGTTGTAAGGTTGGCACTATAAATGACTCAAATCGTTTAGAGTTACTCTATACTCATTCCAAAAATTTTGTTTAAATTCGTTCATTAAGATAAGTAAAGGAAGGTCAAACTGGATTTTAAAACTTTAAAACTATAAATGAGTTAAACTTGAAAACTATAAATAAATCAAACTTCATTTCAAGGTTGATTAACCATTATTTAGATAGCTTGCAAGTTTACTTGCTTATAAATTCAAATAGGTTGCTAACATGTTCACAAGTCAAAACTCATTAAGTTTATGAATTTGTTTGTACAAAAACTCAAATTTTGACTGATTTTTTGTCTAATTAAAAGATTATTTGTTTACAAATTTTCTGTGGGAGTCATTTTTAAATCGACATTATTTTAGATATAATTTTTAAAAAAGCACGTTCCTTCAAGTTATCACTAATCAAAAATAATTTTATTTAATTATTTAAAATCATTGGAAGATAGAAAAACACAAATAAAAATAGTACACACATGATTGCAAATATATAACTTTTTTTTTTTCTAAATAATGAGCAATTTTTGGCTTATTGTTTGTTATTCATGTAATTTGGACAAGGAGATAGCGAATCCTTGCCATTTGCTCCCGTGGACGTTGGCATTACCGAACCACGTAATTCTTTGTGTTGTTATTGCTTTTATATGCTTGATATGGTTGTGGATTGTTTTGTATATTCATCATTGATTACTGCATTGTGTGTTTGATCCTACATACAAATATATTTCGCTGTCCACTTTGTTTTTTTTTTAACAACGAATTAGTATCAAAGCATTGTTTTAATGGCCTCTGGATCTTCATCTGCGAAATTTGACGTTGTCAAGTCTGATGGAACTGAAAATTTCGGTTTGTGGCAAAGAAGGGTGAAGGATATCTTAGTGTAGTAAGGCATGGTGAAGGTCGTATATGGAATTCAACCGGGAAGCATGGATGAAGCAACTTGGAATGAATTGGAGACAAAGGCAGTATCAACCATCCGATTGTGTTTGGTTGATGATGTGCTGTATCACGTCATGGATGAGGATTCTCTGGCAGTAGTTTTGTGTAAGTTGCAAAAATGTTATATGTCTAAGTCTTTATCGAACAAACTATTAATTTCTTAAGCAAATGTTGTATTGGCTTAAGATGGTGGAGGGTTCAGATTTGAACCAACATATCAACACATTCAATCATATTATAAGTGATTTGATGGGTGTCGATGTGAAGTTTGAGAAGGAAGACAAGGCGCTGGTGCTATTGAATTCACTACCCGTGTCTCACACTTATGAGAACTTGGTTAAGACTCTTACATAGGGTAAAGAAAGCCTAAATTTGGAAGAGGTGATAAGCGCATTGCTCAGTTTACATCAAAGAAAAATGGCCAACAATGAAGTTTCACATGATGAAGGGCTTATGGTGAAAAGTTACCAGGAACATGGAAGATGTAAGTCCTAGAGTGGATCTTGGTTGCAGTCCGGGAATAGGAAGGACATAAAGTGTTTTAGGAGTGGTAAATTGGGCACATAAGACTAGAATGTCCGTAGTGGAAGAAAAAGAATGCTAAAAATCAGCAAGGTCCGTCAAAATCTACAAATGTAGTGGAAGGAGTCTGAGGAAGCAGTGATGGTGATATGCTATGTGTTTCATCGTGTTCACAGTGCCTCATGGATTATTCTTAGATCCTAGATACCGGATGCTCTAATCACATGGCAGCAAATAGAAAATGGTTCAACACCTACAAGTCAGTTAATACTTGTTGTGGTTTGATAGGAAATGATATTTCATGCAAAATTATTGGTATTCGAAATGTCAAAATCAAAATGTATGGTAGTTTTGTGAGAACCTTATGTGATGTAAGACATGTTCCGGATCTAAGGAAGAATGTAATTTCATTGGGCTCTTTAGATTGTAACAAATATAGTTACTAGTCGTAAAGTGGGGAATTGAAAGTGTGTGAAGGCGACTCGATAGTGATGAAAGGACAAAAGGTAGCAGGAAATATCTATGCACTATAGGGTTTTACAGTTGAAGGTTGAGTTGCAATTGTAGAATCTGAGTCAGATGTTATGTGGCATATGCGGTTAGGGCATATGGGTGACTACATGTACTCAGATGTATGTGGACTAGTGAGTATAGCATCATGGGGCAGACATATGTTTTTTCGTGGGTTTATCACGAAAGGTCTTGATTTATCTTATATGGCACAAGCCTAAAGTGTTTACCGGGTTTAACTTGTGGTTAAGGTGGAGTACCAAACTGAAAGAGAGATCCTTAGGTCAGACATTGGGTTTGAGAACGCTGGTTTTGTTCAAGCAGTTTTGTGAGCAAAGCAGGTTACATACAAAGCTTGCAAGGAACTTCTTGGTGAAGTCAGTGAGTACGATGTGTTTCTTGTTTAACCGATCACCAAAGGTATCACTAGATGGGAGAGTTACAAGTGAATTTTGGGTAGGTTTTGTGGTAGACTACTTGGGTTTGAGTGGATGTCCACAGGTGCACATTTCTAGTGATTTTGGATCTAGGCTTGGTGTTATGTTCGAACAGTACATCTTTCTGGGGTATAAAAAATAAGGGTTCAAATTGGGTGATCCCGTGGCAAATAAAAGGGTGATCGAAGACATGACTTTTGGTGAGAAAGCCATGGGGCAATGTACTTAGATAAAGGAAGAGAGACAAATGCTAGAAAACTGCGGTAGTAGCAAACTTGTAATTCAGGTGGAGTTAGATACTTAGGGCATAAATGCAGGGAGTTATATCTCTGGTCAAAAAATATCACAGAATAATTGGGCATATGATGCAATTGGAGCTATAGAATCAGGGTAGAGATGACATTGTACATATTATAGGCAGTTTCAGCTCGAGAGACCAGCAAAATCACGGTGGGCCTAGGTGCACTATCAGACCACTACTCGGGTATAAATTTGGCATTCTGGTAATTTATGCATTCATTACTACCAGCAGTAAGGTCCCTACTATTTTTCAATTTGCAGTGCACATCAAAGGGAAAAATAGATGAATAAATGTTATGGTGGAGGAAAAGGAAGTATTGCATAAGAACTCGGTGTGGGAGTTGGTGAGGCTTCTAATGAGGAAAAGGGTGATAGGATGCAAGGGAGTGATGTATCTGTTGTTGACTCTATGAGTCCAATCTTATTTTGATAATGACAAATCACTTGATATTTGATATGTGCATTGAGTTTGTGAACAGGACTTACACTAACATGCACGGAAAGTTAACAAATCTTGGTAAGATCCATGGAACTCAAAGAGTACGGGAATCAAGATGCAAGCGGCAAAGTTCAAGAATATCTTGGGAAAGGGTATTTAGAACTCATGTATTAACATTTTCATATGATTTAATTTTAGGCTCATTATAACTTAGAATGGTTTTAGGATTCATGTATTTCATGTACATCATTAGGAAACTCTCATGGACCTTGAAATGTTTTCAAAATCATGAAAAATATATTTTATGAAAGACCCAAGAAAAGGAGCCAAGAAGATTTTTTAGTTAGAAATGAAAATTTGAGAAAATGGGGATTTCGTTCGCCTGAACTCAAACCTCAATAGCCTGAAGAATTTCTTCGGTTGCTTGAAGATTAAGTTCAATCGCCTCAAGAATTAAATGGAGAAGACAGAACCTAGCCGAGGCTCTTCGGTCGCCTGACCTTGGAACCTCAGGCGCCTGAAGTTGAGTTCGGTTGCCTGAACTCGCGGGAAAGCCTAAAAATCAGTTCTTTATTAAAAAGACATGCGAAGTATCTTATTGATCCAATGGCTGAGATTAATTCTAAGGGTAATATAATATATATTATGAATATCTAAACCCTAGAACACAAGCTAAGAGACACAACAAGAAAGATATACATCTCATTGCAAGACTTGAACCCTAGAGCCGATTTTCTACACTTCAATCTTCTTCCATCTTCGTTGGGAAAATCTCTATTGAAATCAAAAAGGGCATTCATTCATCCAACTAAACTTTAATCCAGTATTAAGGTTTGATCTATCAAGTTATTACTTTTCAAGAACCTCTCATCTCTTAACGTGTTTATCATTAGAAATAGGTTTTGATCTTGAGTGTGTATTCACATATAAAAACTGGTTTTCGAAAAGATCAGGTTTTTAGAAAAACTTGTTAGCTTGGTTGATTGATTTGCGATTCAAGAAGTACATAAACACATATTCATATATATTGTTCATTGGGCTTCTTATTCAAAACCTACTTTGATTAAAATATTGGAACTTGAAGGAAAACTTTGTGATTTTTGATTGAGTTGTATTCAAGTCAAATTATTGTTAAATAGCTCACTTCAAATATACTTGTGCATCTTTACAAAGTGAATCAAGAACCCTAGTCGACTCCAAAGCATTCCAAATATATTTTCACTTGGGAGTTTTGATTAAATATGAATTTGTGTGTTGATACATATCATACATTAAATGATTGTATCATTTTTCATATATTCTTGAGCTTCAAGTTATATCATATATTAATGTACTAGGAAATTGAATTGTACTCACAAGCTTTTGTTAGAAGCATTGTTTTGAGTGTTATTTTCAGATTTCATTGTAAACACGGTTCGGGTTGTGAACCGGGTGTGAGGAGGAAGTTGAACCTCTTGTGAGCAGCGGATAAGGAGGGAGTTGTACCTCTTGTAAGCAACGGTTTGTAAGGGAAGCTCCGTCCCACTTTAAGGAGCAGGGCTTTTAGTGAATCCTTGAGTGGTTGCTCAAGGCGAGGACGTAGGCCAAGTCGGCTGAACCTCATAAAATTGCGTTTGTCTTCTCTCTTCCTTTTACTCTTTATTTTCCGCACTATATTTAAATTGAGTACATTGCATGCATAGATAGGATTGCCACACTCAAACATAATTGAGCAATTAGAAGTAGTTGGTAAATTTATAAGAAGTGTGTAAAAGGAAATTAAGTGGATTATTTTTTTTATATCCAATTCACCCCCCCCCCTCTTGGGATTACACCTTAATCAACATCTGTTATTCGTGAATAACATGTTATTGGCTGGGAAGACTTTGACCGATGCTAATCAGTTGGAAATTATATTGAAAGTTTTTTATATGAATGTTTTGGGTATAACCAAGAAAGGTATTAGTTTGAAGATTCACATGGATAGAACTGCAAAGAGATTAGTATTATCTTGGGCTGGCTTTGTGGATAGGGCTTCAAGGAGATTATTGTTGTCTCAGGGTAGCTTTGTGGACAGAATTGTAGAGAGACTTTTTTACCGTCTTAAGGGGGTTCTATGGAGAATCAATATAAAATGTCTACTCGGTACCCAAGGACGGACTTTGATGTCTGGGATATGTCAAAGTTCCTTCATGATGATGCAATGGGGTGTTTGAGGTAGGCAATAGAGTGGACCTTCAGTTGTGAGATTTGTTGAAGACTATGCAGGGGGCTTTGATGACAGAAGGCTTACAGTAGGTTCTGTGTTTATGGGAAGGCCTTGTTGGAAGCCTAGGGCACATTCTTAGGTTGTTACATTTACAACTGAATCTAGGTTCATGGCAGAAGCCGAAGCTGCTATAGGAGAGTTCAAGCCTTACTTGGACTTGGTGTTTGTCTCCAGTTGCTAGATGGGAGGCGATCCTAACCAAATGTCCCAAGGTCAAGGTGGAGCAGCAGGTTCATGTTTTCAGTTTCCCATAAGGGGCGTATGTTTGCTAAGGTGGATATTGTTGTGAAATGTGGCCCACATGCTGAGTGAAAAGCATACCCAAAGGGAAAACATGAAGGAAATCAAGAAGCAGCAGGGAAACTGTCGATGAAAAGGCTCTAATCAGCGATGGCTTGGAGCAGTGTCTCAGACAATTTACATTCTGTATTATTCATGTAATTTGGACAAGGAGATAGTGAATCCTTGATATTTGCTCCCACGGATGTAGGCATTGCCAAACCACGTAATTCCTTGAGTTATTGCTTTTATATACTTGTTGTGGTTATGGATTGTTTTGTATATTCATCATTGATTACTACATTGTGTGTTTGATCCTATATACAAATATATTCCGCTGTTTAATTCATTTCTTTTACAACACAAACTTAAATTATTTGTTTAATATGTAAAAATGAAATGGAATAAAAAAATTTGTCACTTAATTTGTTCATGCTCATTCAATTATTTGTTTCATTTTATTCTCATATCATTTTCTTTTGTAAACCAACCAAATTATTTAGCATCATGGTATGCTACCTGTTGTTATATGGATGTGATAATTAAGATGCATAGGGGAATAAATACAACAAGTAAATGAAACACAACCAAAAAGTGATAAACAACAAGAACAACAACAAGATTTATGTGGTTCGACAAAGCCTACATCCACAAAAGAAATGGCACAAGAATTTCACTAAGGAAATCATATAGTACACAACATACTTCTTAAATGATCACACATACTCTTAATACATGCCCAGAATGACATATATAACAGTCTCTCGGAAGTTTCCCTCCGATTACCCAACCACCCCAACGTTCAAATTCAAAATTCGAAAAACTGCTTGCAGCCCAAACGCATTCGTCGATGAGTACAGGGGATTTTTCAATGATCCATAGAAGGCCACTCGTCGACAAGAATAGAGCATTCGTCGATGAGCCCATTTTCTGCTCTCGGTATCTTGGGATCTTTAAAATTTTTTTGCTTGTGGGATCTACTCATCGATGAGCATAGGGCACTCGTCGACAAGTCGCTGTTGTGTTGCCCCTTTATGTTTTTCTTCCTTCTTTGTTTAAGAAAACCAAAGTATAAGAATCATATCAAAAACAACAATCTCCACCTTGGCGATTACATACCCCTTAGGAGAATCCCGAAAAACATGTCTAATCGCTCCACCTTGAACTTGAACTGCTCAAATGGGTTTGTCTCCCTTCTATCAATTGGAGACATGAAGAAAGTCCAAGCAATGCTTGAACTTCTCAGAAGTAACTGATTTCATCAAAATATTAGCTGCATTTTCAGACGTGGGAACTTTCTCTAACACAAGCTCACCTGAAGTAATCAATTCCCAAACCCTGTGGAACATCACATCAATGTGCTTGGTTCTAGCATGGTATGCCTGATTTTTCGCCAATTAAATAGCACTCTGACTATCACAGTGCAAAACCACTCCATCTTGTTATAACCCAACCTCTTTGACTAAACTTGTAAGCCATAAGGCTTACTTTGCAGTTTTGGCAACTACCATATATTCCACCTCAGCTGTGGATAATGCTACCAGAGATTGTACCGTAGATCTCCAACATACCAATCCTCCTACAATGGTAAATACATATCTCGTTGTAGACCTTCTGTTATCCATATCTCCAACATAATTAGCATCAACAAACCCCATAACTGAAGGACAACCCTATTGCTCATCGAACATAACGTCATATCTTGATGTACCCCGTAAGTATCTATGTAGTAACCCGACCCAAAAAAAAAAAAAAGGATATTTTGGAGAAGATATTTTGAAAAGAGATATTTTTAGATATTTATATATAAATATCTTGGAGGAGATATTTATTTAGATTACTTAAGGGCTAAGTAAGGATTTATTCTATAAATTCTCTTATCCTCTCTCATTCTCTCATTCTCTCTCTCTCTCTCTCTCTCTCTCTCTCTCTCTCTCTCTCTCTCTCTCTCTCATTTTCTCTCTCTCAAGGATTTATTCTATAAATTCTCTTATCCTCTCTCATTCTCTCATTCTCTCTCTCTCTCTCTCTCTCTCTCTCTCTCTCTCTCTCTCTCTCTCTCTCTCTCTCTCTCTCTCTCTCTCTCTCTCTCTCATTTTCTCTCTCTCTCTCTCTAAGATCCTTCACCGTTCATCATCCGTTTCCAAAAACGGAGGGTATTGCGTGGATCAGAAGAGGAAATTCTACACTTTTAGTGGATCGGATCGTCGTTTCGGAGAGTTTCGGGTTTTCCCAAGAATCGAGGAAGGAATCTGATCCTAATTTTGATTGGATATTTGGATAGCAGTAGAAAACATAGTAAGGTTATATTCTGTGGTTTTAGGTTTTCGGGATCTCGAGTTGTCGTTTTGGACCGTTTTCGTACAAAGTTTCATTTCAAATATAAGGTAAGGGGAACTTGATTACAACAGCTATTTTGGAAAACTAAACCTCTAAAAAACTAGTTTATGTTATTATGTATGATTTAAATGCTTATTTGTGAAATTCTACCGAATAGAAATGCCGGTTTGACGATTTTACGATTTTTGGTAAAAACGAGGATTTCGACGTATGATCTCCAAATTTTACAAACATCTTTATTTGTGTTTATACTATAGTAGGAGAGGCTCGATTCCTTTATTTATTTAGTTAAACTATGTATATTGAATTTCTATCATTTAGCGGGTTTTTATATTAAACTTGTGTGATATATGTTGAAACGGAAATGAATGTATTTTCTATACTACTGATATAGAATATGGGAATGTAATTCCAATTTGTTATGCTGACAATGTGATAAACAGAGGCTGGTGATACACCGAGCCGCATCAGTAAACAAAGAGGGGAAACTGAGTGGAAAGACGCCGGTTTGAACCCGATGGAATTATTTCTATACTATTGATATAGATTATGGGAGATAAAATCATATTTGTATAAATTGAATTTATGATACACAGAACCACAGCTTGAGAGTCCCGGGAGGGTTGAAAAATACTTTCTTTGCAGGGTGAAATGAAACCACTATTATATGATACGGCACGATATCGTAGCTAGATGTACACGTGCAACCACACGTACTAAACGATGTGGGTACCAAGATGGTCGGCTAGCAGGGTGAAACCATTGGCTGATATTGGGCCAATGGAGGCAGTCGGATCGTATGTAGGTACTCGGCAGTGTCTGCACGAACAGGGCGTTGGACGAGTACTAGTGCACAACCCAAGCCACGAGGTAAAACTAGTTATAGGGATATTTTGCTGTTGGTCATCTGATAAATCATTAAATGGTCGAAAGACAGATGTGGGAATTTTGTAATATGAATAATGATATACCTGATGCATTACTGTATTGAAAATATTTGATTTATATTCCAGATGTTGAATGAAAATATGCATGTATGCAGTCACACACTGTTGTAACTCCTTCTTCCTTACTAAGAGGTGTCTCACCCTATCTTACAACCTTTGTTTTCAGGTCCATCCATGCGTCGGTCCTAGTAGATAAAAGAACTAGGGAGGTTATTTTGGTTAGCTTACGTAAGCATCTAAATTTTTGTACTAAACTTGATGAAAGCCCTTTTTGGAGGGTTGTAATATGACGATTACTCTAAGTCCGAATGTATGTAAATTATGGATGTATTAGTGAACTCTGGTATAAGGCTAGTAGTAATCCCAATGGATGTTTATGTTTTTCCGCGACATTTACATCATGATTACGTATGTTTTACACCCGTATGTCCCTGTTTAGGGCGGGTTGTTTCCATATCTTGAACAGGTATAGGTATTTGATGTATGTGAGTGACACCTGAGTCCGTGTAAAGGGCCGGGTCGTTACAATCTAAGTATCCATTTTACAGCTTCCTAATGCCGCCTTCCTGGATTAGAGAGAAACTTACTTACCACGCTCATCGCATGAGCCAAATCTGGCCTCGTACACACCATGACATACATTAAACTTCCCACAGCACTAGCATAGGGGATCTTTGACATAACCCAGATTTCCTCATCTGTACTTGGAAAACCTGTAATAGACAACTTAAAATGATTCACTAAAGGTGTACATACCGGTCTTGCATCAATCATGCTAAACCTCTCCAACACATTCCGTATATAATCGCCCTGAGATTGCCATAATCTCCCTGCAATTCTATCACGGTGAATCTCCATCCCAAGTATTTTCTTGGTCGAGCCAAGATCCTTCATGTCAAATTCCTAATACAACAGGTCCTTTAACTAATTCACCTTAGTTAAGTCTTTTGCAGCTATCAACATATCATCGACGTATAGTAACAAGAAAATAAGAGAGTCATCTTCAAGTTTGTTCACATATACGCAGTAGTCATACTCACACCTCTTGTAGCCAATCTTGATCATGTAAGGATCAAACTATTTATACCATTGCCTTGGAGACTGTTTCAGCCCATAAAGAGATTTCTTCAACCTGCTAACAAAATTTTCTTTTCTTAGTTTAATGAATCCCTCCGACTATACCATGTAGATTTGTTCCTCCAAGTCACCATGAAGAAATGTCGTCTTCACATCCATTTGTTCCAAATGAAGATCATAATGGGCTACCAACCCCAACACAATTCTAATAGAAGTATGTCAGACCACTGGAGAAAAGATCTGATCATAATCTATCCCCTTCTTTTGTGAGTATCCTTTTGCCACCGACCGTGCCTTGAATTTCTCTCCTTCCTTTTCTAAAATTGCTTCCTTCTTCCTGTATACCCATTTGCAACCTATCGATCTCTTCCCATCAGGAAGCTTCACCAAATCCCAAGTTTGGTCCTTATGTAATGATTCCATCTCCCCAATCATCGCACCCATCCAGCTGTCTTTTTCCTGGCCGTGCACTGCCTCTTGAAATGTAATTGGATCGTTGCAACTAGTAAGGAAAGAAAAAGATACTAACTCTTCAAATCCATACCTTGGTGAAGGTCTAATAGTACGTCTGGATCTCCATATAGGAATATCGTCGACTTGCTAGTTTCTCGAGCTAGAGCTCCCTACAACCATAGGACCATGATCATTTCCATTGTCCTAAGCTTCCAACTCCACCTACATAACAAGTTCATCACTATCCTAACTTTCTAGCTTCTATTTCTATTCATCACACTCTTGAGTACACTTCACCATAGCCTTCTCATCAAAAACAACATCCCTACTTATCACCACCTTGTTTGCCACTAGGTCCCATAACTTGTACCCCTTTACACCCTCTGGATATCCCAAAAAGTTGCAATGACAAGACTTTGGGTCAAGTTTAGACCTCTCCTCACTAGATACGTGAACATAGGCTGGACACCCGAATACCTTCAATCTGGAGTAGTGTACTGCATTTCCAGTCCAAACCTCTTCTACCACTTTACCCTCTAGTGACGCCCTTGGTGATCGTTTTATTAGAAAAAATTCATACTTACTGTCTTGGCCTAGAAGTTCTTCGATAGCCCTGCATTTAATCTGAGACACCGAGCCCTTTCAGAAAAAGTCCAGTTCATCCATTTTGCCACACCATTTTATTAAGGTGTCCGGTGAACTGTAAAGTGTCTCTTGATGCCCTACTCTGCACAAAACTCCATAAATTGAGAATCAGCTTGCTCGGTTCCATTATCTGACCTTAAGTATTTGATTCTCCTCCCTGTCAGGTTTTCCACTTCAACCTTCCAAATCTTAAACTTGGCAAATGTATCTGATTTGTGATGCATGAAGTAAACTCAAACCTTCCGTGAGTAATCATCAATGAAACTCACATAATACACATGTCAAGCCTTTGATGCAACTCTAACTGGGCCCCAAACATCTGAATGCACACAATGAATAATACATTTTGTCTTGTGCATAGCTGATTTGAACCTTACCCTGTTCTGTTTTCCAAGAACACAAATCCTAAAAATTCCAGATGACATGATTTCAAGCCTTTCAACAATTTCATTTCATGTAGTTCTTTCATTCTGTGTTCCTCTATATGCCCAGAGCATATATGCCACAAGACGGTCTCATCTAATTCAGCATCTATAGCTGTAGCTCCACCTACAACGGTAGTTTCCTGCAATGTGTATGTTGACTTTTTGAGTCTGATCCCTGATTTTGATAATGACAAACTACAAGTTACTTATGTATGCATTCAGTACTTGAATAGATCTTTAATTCAAACAAACATATAAGGCAAGGCAATGGTAGCTAGAAAGGACGTAAAGCGCTCATATTCCTAGCATATTCTATAAAGTTTCAGAAGAGCAAAGAAGAAGAAGACTTGTTGTTTATTTTGTATAATGCATTTTGTTTCATTATTTGGTCTGTAATATTGTGGTCTCTAATAATTGCATCTTGTGCATGATAGGCTTTTGCTCAAAGGCCATAGTATGACCACAAGGAACTCAATGACCATAGAAAGTCGACCGACACAAGGTTTTTAGGCTAAATTAAAAAGCCTTGGTCGTAGACTGACCCTAGGTCCTTACACATCACTTGGAAAATCCCTTCTATCTTACAAATCATAACCATACAAACAGGGATAAAACTACACTCAAAATCAAGACCTAAATAAATAATTGAAAGTCACTCGATCAACTAACCATAGCTGGTTATATTCAGCTTAGTCAACCGAACCATTCAGAGGTCAACAGTTTAACCAAGTTTCAGTCGACCAAACATATTATGAACGTATCTTCCATAGTCGACCAAACTGGCTCATGTCTGACACCCAACTGTTTAGTCAACCGAACCTCATATTCATTTATGATTGAGTCGACTAAACCATATGAATAGCAGACTAAACTTAAAATATAGTTGATCGAATCTCGAACGCTTTCAAAATCACCTTAATTCAGTTGACTATATCTTTAGTTCAAAAGTGCCTCGATCGACCGAACCTGGCAATTGGGTCGACCGAACTTAAAATATAGTCTACCGAAACTCTCAGGTTGTCTTTTTTTTAACTGCGGTAATTGAGGTTAATTAAGGGTAATTGAGGTTAAAAATTAATTAAACGTTTTTAATAATTCCCTTTGTGTCCTAACGGTTATATTTTTTGTGAAAACTATATATACCTTTCATTTGCCCTGATTAAACAGAGTTCTAGCAATTTGATTAGGAAAATTTCTCTCGAAGATTTTTATACCCTTATTGCTTACATACTCCTAAATTTCAAGCATATTTTACATACTTTCATTCATTTGTGTTTGCGTGATTATTTAAGAAAAAAAAAAATAGAGCATCATCTTCACTCTCCTTAATTTGCAAATCAATTGCAACTTGAAAGGAGTTTAGATATTCATTATTGGGCATATTCATATATCATCTCTTGGCATATACTCTCACATAAACATACACATTTGAAAAACTTTCTTGAGAGTTTGCTATTGTGATTCTTCCCATATTATTTGATATAGATAAATATTGATTGGGAAAATATCATCCTTGCTTCTGATTCTTAGCATCTTTATTGCAAGAGTCAAAAGCTTGCATATTATTCTTTTGATAAAATCTTTTGCATGCTTAAACCCTAAGATCTTTTGTGCTTGATACTTGAAAAACATTTCTAAGATATTTGCTTAGGGTTTCTGAAGGTCCTTTGATTATTCATTTGTTGAATATATTACATTGAATCAAAGGTATCACTCTCACGTATATTCAAATATATATAGACACATTGGTTGAGAGCTGACATATAGTTTGACCTAATCTCACTTTAGCATAAATCCTATCATACTTGAGTGCATTGATCATACTATGTGTATTGGTACAAATTTGCTTGTGTTAAAATCATTGAAATTGTACACAAAATTGTATTGATTATCGGTTGTATTTCAGGCGCGACCAGAGGGGGTGTTAATTCAGGTCGTAAGGATTGGTTGTAAAGGTTGAGGTCAGCCCTGGTAATTTGACCTGGTATTGTAACCAGTGCTGCTCCACCCATTAACTGAGCATTAGTGGAATCCTCGGGCTTGCGAGATAGAGGCGGGAACGTAGGCAGTATTGTTCAAACCCCGACAACACATTATGTGTACACTGTTTTAAATTTTTGCACATTATATTTATTTGTGCATTTGGAATTTGCTTAGAAAGACCCTATGTTGTAAAATACTGTTGTTTATATAAATTGACCTAGGAAATTTTAAATTTCCAATTCACCCCCATCTTGGGAATACACCAATTCTGACAGTGTAGATATTCCCATCTAGTTTCTGCCCTTTCATTATAGTCAGATTACCTTTCCATACAGTCAAAACTCCACCTTTGGACTTGTAATTAAAGTCATTACAATCCAAAGTACCGAGTGATATCAAACTCTTCCTCAGCTCTGGTATATGTCTTATATTACACAACGTTCTTACAGCACCATCAAACATTTTTATCATTACATTTCCTATGCCAATGATCTTGCAAGAAACATCATTACCCATAAGAACCGAGCCAAAATTCACTAACTTGTAAGTGCTAAACCACTCCTTGTTCAGAGTCATATGATGAGAACATGCCAAGTCAAGTATCCAAGAGTCCATTAGATTATCCGACCCCGCTAAAACTAATAGAACATCACTATCACTACATGTTGAACCTCTTTCTTAAACAACATTCATAAATTTTGAAGTACCCTCGTGTTTCTTAGAATTTTCCTTTTTCCAATCTGGACACTCTGGTTTCATATGCCCTTTTTTACCACATTTGTAACAACGGATTTCTTTCTTCTTCTTAGATTGATTTTGGGATTTCTGACTTGATCCATGCTTGGATTTTCCTTTGCCTTGCTCATTATTACCCTTTACCACAAGTTCTTCTCTTTCATCACATATTTTCAATCTTTGATAAAAATTTAGCAAAACACTTGTTACATCTTCTAGATCAAGAGTTTCTTTTCCACATGTAAGAGTGGTCACAAGATTTTCATAGGTATGAGTCGAGGGCAAAGAGTTTGACAACATCAATATTTTATCATCCTCATTAAACTTAACATCAACTCTCATCAACTCACTAATAATTTGATTGAAAGCATTAATACGTTGATCTAAATTTGATCCTTCAACCATCTTAATCCAATACAAACGTTGCTTAAGAAAAAGTTTATTATTGAGAGATTTGAACATGTACTGGCTCTCTAACTTTCACCGTATAGCCGCTGGAGAATCCTCCCCCATCACTCGATAGGGTACTTCATCGGCCAAACACAAGTGTGTTGTACAAGCAACCTTTGCTTGCAAATCTCCCCATGTTACCTCATTTATTCCATTCGGTTGAACACCAAGTAATGTCTTTCTCATTCCTTGTTGTACAAAAATGTCTTTCACTCTCCTCTGCCATAAACCAAAGTTTCCGATTCTATCAAATTTGACAATGTCAAATCTTGCAGAAGACAATCCCGATGGCATAACAACAATCACTCTGATACCAATTTGTTGTGATATGGAAGGGATAATTAAGATGTACAGCGGAATAAATATAACAAGTAAATGAAACACAACTAAAAAGTGATAAACAACAAGAACAACAACAAGATTTATGTGGTTCAGCAAAGTTTACATTCACAGAAGTAATGACACAAGAATTTCACTAAGGAAATCACAAAGTACACAATATACTTCTCATATGATCACACATACTCTCAATACATGCCCAGAATGACATATATAATAGTCTGTCAGAAGTTTCCCTCCGATTACCCAACCACCCCAACGTTCAAATTCAAAATTCAAAAAAATTGCTCACAGCCCAGGCGCATTCATCGATGAGTACAGGGGATTCATCGACGATCCATAGAAGGTTACTCTTCAATGAGAATAGGGCATTCGTTTTGAATTAGAAAAAAATATATTTTTTTAATATTTTTTAATTAAAGGTTATGTGTGTGTGTGTGTGGTGTGTGTGTGTGTGTGTGTATAGTAACTATATCAAATTTAAACAAATTTTGCATGAGAAGAAAAGAATCATATGAATTCTTAGATAAAAACATTTACAAAGAAGAAAATTATGATAATTCATTAAATTATATTACGAGATATAAGTTGCTAACATAGAACACTTTAATTAAAGAAACTTGGAAGGACATCAAAAAACTTATCGCTAAATATATATATATATATATATATATATAATAAAATTTAATGTATATATATTAGTATTAATAGCTTAAATCATTTTATAGATCAAAATAGATATTTCTTTTAAAAGATCAAACTTTTAAAATAATAAAATCTAAACAAATTTAGATAAATTAGTATTTAAATAAATAATAAACCTAGCTTCTAAATAGTAAATATGAATAATGTCATAATTTTTTAAGTACATATTAAAATAAAAAAAAAATGAAATTAGTTTTGAATTAGAAAAAAAAAATAAACTCACTATTCAACCATCAAGTAAAAAAAATAATGTCATAAATTTATAAGTATATTTTAGATAAAAAAATAAATTTAGTTTTAAATTAGAAAACATTAACTAACTAACCATCAAATAAAAAATTAGTTCTAAAGTTGTTAGTTAACGAGTCACAACAAACTTAAATATTTAATTGTTGATACATTAAAAAAAAGTTGGTTATCAAAATTATTGTACTAATCATTGGTTGATGGGTATCTTCATCTAGTAATCATGTATAAACCAAGTAACACTTATATTTTATAAATCAAAAAAGTATAATTCATAGAATGAAAAAGAAAGAATGAAAGAAAAAATGTTCGACATAAGGATATGATAAGGCAGAGATACCAAGGATACTTTAAGGTTAGATTGGCCTCTTTTTTGCCTTCACTTCTACTTTTTAAGAGTAAAAGTTTAGTCTATCGTGTTTGGTAAATAATTTTTTTACATTTTAAAAGTATGCTTTTTAACCTTTTTAGAGATATTTTAAAATTTAGGAATTTAAAGCTTCTAAAAGCAATAGGCCGACTTTGTTTTGGAAAATAATTATATTCCATGGATGTTCTTAATAATTTTTTAATATTAAAAAATTACCCACTCATCCCTTCCTCCCTCTCCTGCTCACATTTTTTTTCCTTTCTTTTTTCAAAGCTCAAATAAAAACTTAGGGCTCATATTGGTAATGATACTGTTTTATACAAATAAATTTTTGATAAATAATTTAATAACCATTTAAAATCATATTATTAGTATATGTTAATTTCTAAAATTTATGTTATTAATGTCAAAATTAGTTTTTGTCAAATAATTATACTCATAAATTAACATACATATTTTAGTCACTTTAAACATTTCAGTCAGCTAAGGTATTTTTCATTCACTCATCCTCACCGTCCGGTTCAAGTATGTAGGCAATAGGCCATTTTTTCATAATACATTGTTCACTAATACAATCATAAATCCAAAAAAGAAATGATAAATACATGCAAAAAATAATTAAAAAAAAAAGGGGGGAAGCCACAATCAAAATTCGTGTGCCTTTTACTTTTTTCAATTTTAATTTTAGGCATAATTAAGTTATTTTTGTTTTGAAAAAAGTGTAAATGCCATCTAAGGTCTTGTCTTTGCCTAGGAACGATCTCTCGTTTCCATTCACTCATCTCACCGTCCAAGTTCAAGTAGGTAGGCAATAAACTTTTTTTTTTTTTACCATAATACATTGTTCACTAATACAAGTATGTAGGAAATGTTAAGGGCTGTTGGGGAAGGTAAAGGGAGTTCTTTTTTCTTATTTTTTTCAACAAAAAAAAAGTGTTTTTAAGAAAAATAGAATATCAAAATAGGACTATTTTGAAACATTATTATTATTATTATTATGTAGAACTAGGCATAATTGCATTTTTTTTTAAAAACGATTTTAAAAATTAAACAAGTAAATATGTATCAAGACGCAGAAATAGGCATATGCCTATATATTTTGCCCAGATTTTTAATATCTTTAAAGTGAGTAAAATTCTAATGTCGAAAATATAGATTCAAAAAAATGAAAAAAAAAATAATAAAAAATGTAGCCCTCTGTTTGGAGGGTCTTGGATTTGAAAGTGTATTAAATTTGGATAAGATGTAATACAAAATTGCATTGAAATTTATCCAAATTCACCCAAACTCAAATCTAAGGCCTGAAATTCATGCATCGAAACACAATGTAAAGGTTCCCAAGACCATCGATAAAGTTTGACGCAGTTAGTACTTAATGCACTAGTAGTCTTGTTAGCATTGAAAATATATATTTAATAAAATGGCAAAATGAAAAAGAGAAAGTTTTAGGACCACGCGGTTAGCAACTTAATGCAATGACTGTCTTTTTAATATCGAAAATTTGAATTGACCAAAACAACAAAATAAAAAAAGAAAAGGTTTTCAAGACCAATTAGTTTAAGTTTCATGCGGCTAGCACTTAATGCACTGTCTTATCTTTTAACCGACCAAGCTGACTCAGCTCTCGCTCAATGCACTGACAGACTTAACTTTTAAACGATCAGGCTAATGCGACCAACACTTAATGCTGCCTTTAATCGGTCGATGCGCAGCTACCTTCACCCTTCCTTTTTTGACAAAAAATTAAATATTAGATTTGACATCTTTTCAGAAACTTTAAGTCATCATCTTTCTTTGTGTTTTTATTAGTTTATTTGCACCCAAAAATTTGTTCACTATTTTCAAATTTTCTTTTTCAAATAATGCAAAAAACTTATTTGATAGGGCAATCTTAAAATTATTTTTCAACAAGAATTGTCAAAAATTGGATATTTAAATAAAAAATTATTTTATTAATTTTTAAATAAAATTATCCCCTCACTAATTTAAAACAATCAAAATATGACAATATTTTGAGTGTTCTCTATATTATTAATATTGCCATCACTCCATCATTAGGCATCAAAAAAGTTTTAAAGTTTTGTACATTCAAAATGAAAAGAACAATATGGGATACATGGTGAGTTTGGCCATGATAGATGTTTAGCCTTAAAATATGATATTTAATGCAATTTAATTTAATTTTTAACAACTAAATAAGTAATTCAAGAACAATAAAACTCCCCATTAGCTAATTGCTACTATTTTTTATTTAATTCTCAAAATTTATGCAAACACAACCTTATCCGAAAAAAAAAAAAAAAAACATTTTCATTCCCCTAAACAATTAATCCATTAGGCATCTCAAAAGTTAAAGTTTACAATTTTTATGTTGATGTTTTCATTTCTAACCTTAAAAGGAAGCGAGAAGAGATATATGTTGGGCAAGTAACAAGACAATTAGCGTAACTGATAAATCTTTCCCAAAAATTAAATTTAGGACAAGCAAAAATAACCAACCAACAATAATAATAAATCACACACCAAAATAGGAATACCACGATTTTAACATGAAAAAACTCATCCAATGTGAAGGGTAAAAATCACAGGGCCTATTAGACCCAATAAAATCTCCACTATAATAGAGACAAAAATTACAACAGTACAATTATTAAAAATACTCTCAAACTTATAGCAAAAAGATTCTCAAAGAAATCGCGATAAAATAAGAATGAGCGGAAAGAAGTCACCCGAACGTAGTTACTGTCAGTACTACAAAATCAGGTCCTCCAAAGCTCTTCTCCACCGTCCAGATCATAGGTCGACTAATCCTGAACATGCTCTCCAAATTTCAGCAAAATCAGATCACAAAAGACCTTCCGATATCGAGTTGATAAAGATTGCACTCTGCCTCACACACTGCCACACAAAGGAGATGGCTACCCACTTTTTGTTTCTTGTGCGGCACAACTCCCCAAAGAAAACACACTATGTGGCTACCCTACAAAGCACACATTGCACAACCTTTTTTTTTTCTTTTGTTTCTAGCGGCAGCTCCACACACTACCGCCTTATCCTTTAATTTGCCCTAATGGGCTTTACTCATATGGGCCCCTTCTTTATTATTATTATTATTATTATTATTATTATTATTATTATTATTATTATTATTATTATTATTATATGGGTTCGACCCACCAAATCTCCCCCTCCAGCCCATAAGAGGAAGGAGACATTCATTAAGATTATCAAACAATTTTGATATCGGCTGCCTCGACACACAACTCAAGCTTCGCACAAGGCACCACCTTTGTCATCATATCAACAACATTCTTATCAGTGTGGATCTTCTCAAGTTCAAGCAACTTAGAATCCAAAACATCTCGAATCCAATGATATCTCGCATCAATATGCTTTAATTTACCATGAAATGTTGAATTCTTACTGAGATGAATAGCACTTTGGTTATCAAAAAATAACATATACCTCTTCTAAGTGATCCAAGTTCATGAACCAATTTCTTCATCCACAATAACTCTTTACATGCCTCAATAGCTGCAATGAACTCAATTTATGTAGTAGACAAAGCAACATTGATTACGCATTTAAACTGCGTAATTAGGTATTTTAATTCATGCATTGAGGCTTCTATTTTTAATTAAATACCTAATTATTTTCAATATTTTAGCATGGCGTCCTATTTATAATATTTGGGTTTTATTGAGTAATTTATGAATTTTTGGCATTTTTTTATCGCGGGGCAATTATCGGTAGCTAAAACCAGCACTACTTCGTAATTCACAGATAATTTTTTCGTCCAAGTTCTGATCAAGACGATTCAAAATTTTAGAGAAAGATGAGAAAATTATCTACAACTTTCGTGTTTTAAGCTTTGAGTGATGTGAGCTCAAAGATGGTCAAACTCAGGCTTGAAGAAAAAGAAGAAATATATATATCACTTACCTTGATGTGACCCGACCATGCAGCCGGGTTCGGATCCTCCACGCGTGCGTAGGGCAGCTTCCCCCTCTCCCTATATAATTTCTTTTTTTTTTCCTTACACAATATGCACCCGCCCCCTCTCTCTTGGCTCCCCCTCTCCTATCCTTTCCTCTCTTCTCTTCCCTTCTCTTTTCTCCCAAATTCCCTTTTCCTCCCAGCTCATTCCCTTGGCCACAAAGCAACCTGACCCCCTCCTTCTCTAATTCTTTCTAACTCTCTCTTCTCCCTCTTCTCTTCTCTTCCCTATTCTCTCTTTTTTCCCCCTCTCTTCCTCTCGGTTCCACGGCTGCCAAGCTCTGAGGACAAGGTACCATAGTTTGGTACTCCTTATTAGTCTCAGCCTCCTCATTAACTGACTTCTTCACTTCTAAGCCCGCTTTCTCTGATTTTTCTTTGACTTCATCTGTCTCAGCCATAACTTCAGGTGTCAGGACAACTGGTTGTCTATCAATGAGCATCTCAAGTTGAGAAACTTCTTTCCCACTTCTCAAAATAATAACGGCATTCACTGTCTCAAGAGAAACATTATGTATTTTTTGCTGTTGTTGCTGGTATTCTTAAGGACTAGGCTGAGGTTCTATCGAAAATTCCTTTTTTTCTAAGATATCCAACAACGTGCTCATCACATTAGCTGTCCTGCAATTCATTTATGGCCTGAGTATACTGATTGTTAGTTGTGATTTGAATCTGCATGAACTGCTGGAAAGCATCCTCAAGAGACATCTCTGGTGGAGCAGGTGCTGCGTTAGATTGAAATTCTAACGGTGCAAAGCTCTGAGGGATCTTTTGTGACTGATACTGAGGCGAAAGAGTGTTTGGATAATATGTTGGCTCATATTTATCTCCACCATTGTTTGCCCTGATAAGTTGTACTGCCATGGTTACCTGATCGCATCGTTTATTCCATTGTTGGACACTTTCAACTAAGTAATCAAAGAATGATAATGTCTGATCTGGTTCCTTGTTAAAGAGTTCTCCATTACACATGGTCTAGATAAAGTGTTTGCAATCAGGAGTAAGAGCTATATAGAAACAATAAACTAACATCCATGATTCAAACCCATGATGTGGACAAGTACTTAGTAGATCCTTGAACCTCTCCTAGCAAGCCCAAAAAGTCTTATCACCCTTCTGCAAAAACTGAATGATTAGTTCCTACAAAAATTGAGTTCTCTGTAAGGGACAAAACTTACGCAGAAATTCACGCTTCATATCAGCCCAATTAGAGATAGAGTGAGGTCTCAAAGAATTAAACCACATCTTCACCCTATCCTTCAAAGAGACAAGAAATAAACAAAATCTAGTAAATTCATCAGTTCTAACACGAGAAAAAAAAATATTGCAAGTCAACTCAAACTCCGTCAGGTACCGATAAGGACACTCAAATTCCGTCTCGTAGAATTGAGGTATCAATGACGTCCTCTCGCGTTGCATCATAAAGTTAAGTTCGTCATTAGGTAAAACAGTGAAAGATGGTGCAGTGGTGTGTGTAAGTTGCAAAAAATCCATAACCGTGCGTGGTGCAGGTGCAGCCATATTTTTTTCAAAAGTCAATTTTTTTTTCATGAGAACAATGAAAATAATGAAAAAAAAAAAACACTAATTTGAAACTAAGACTAACATTCCCTGACAACGGCGCTAAAAACTTGACTCACTTGAAACATGAGCAGTTCGGAAGCTATCCCAAGTATAAGAATTATGTCATATAATATTTAGTCCAAGGGTCAGATCGACTCCTTAGAGAATGCATTTTAATTCCAAACTCGTGTAATTCCAAAAGAAATTAAGAAAAGAAAAATTTACTGAACATAGTTCAGATTTAGTTTCCTAAGATTTTTGAGATTTTGTAATGAAATTTAAACTCTAACTAAAAATTAAGCACGCACAAAATAACTGTTTAAATAGTAGATTTAAATACCGGAATAACAAAATAAGTAAACCCTGAAATCATCCAACTAAATAAAAATATTAACTTTAAACGTAAACTCAAGTAAGAATACACTCTAAATAAAAACATCAACTTTAATAATAAAAACATTCAAAGAAAATAATTAAATCGCTATAAAAACTTTAAATAAGAAGACAAATTGAAATTAACAATAATAATGCTCAAACAAGAATTTAAATGCAAGAAGAGAGAAAATAAGAGAGATAGAGCAAAAATTTATCTAATAATAATATTCTTAAATTAAAGAACTAACTTAAACAAAAATTTAATCCCAAATTAGAATTGAAATAAACTAAATTCTTAACAAAAATTAATTCTACGCTATTGAATTCAAAGAGAGAGAGAGTAAAAAAGAGCCGGCCGTGAGAAGCTTCTTCCGTATGGATCCAGCTGCTGCCCCCCTCAGCCCCCCCTCAGCAAAACTACTCCCCTTTGAAAAATATCCAACCCTACTTTTTTACCTTGACTTTTCCCTTCCCCTTCTTTCTTTCCTTTCTTTTCTTTTTTCTTTCTTTCCTTTCTTTGCCTCACCCAGCATATCAACCACGCCCACTAAGAGGACTCGGCTGCATACCCGAGTCGCATCACCTTTTATATATTTTTTTTTATTTTATTTTCTTTTTTTTTTTCAAAAGCACCCGATCTGTCCTCCACTTTCAAGTCTGATTTCGACCATACTAAAGCCCATATCTATCAAAGTTCAAAACACAAAAGTTGTAGAGTTCTTTCTCAGATTTCCCTATAATTTTGAATCATTTCAATCGGAGCTCAGATGAGAACATTACGCCCAGATTACGGAATAATGCTGAAATAGTCCATAAAAACAACGTATAGTAACTTCAAGTCTAATTTAGACCTTGATGCAATTAGTATTTCTTAAAATGTAAAACATAAAAATTGTATATTCTTTCCTTAGCTTTCTATAGCATCTTGAATCATCTAAATCAGAGATCGTATGAAAGAGTTACGCACAGATTACGAAGTACTATTGGTTTTTGGCTTCCAATAGTTGCCCTACAATAAAAAATACCAAAAATTCATAAATTATTCAATAAAACTCAAATATCATAAATAGGACACAATGGTAATCTATTGAGAGTAATTAGATATTTAATTAAAAATATAATTCGTAATGCATGAATTAAAACACCTAACTATGCAATTTAAACGCATAATCATCTAGAGAGAGTCAAAGAACCATATTATCCCAATCCAACAAGAATCAAAAGTAGAAAAATGGTATGGGTTGCCAAAAAGGGAAACTCCTTAGGACTTAAGGATGAACAGATTCAAATTGGAATTACATAAATGCTTTCCTTAGGTTCTAGGTTTTGGGGGAGTGATGTCTATTGGCCTACGAAGTGGTCTATGCTTAAAATGTTAAATCTTAGTATGTGCATTCATTATACACTTTCACTATATGCTAAGAACATTAGAAAATATAGCCATTATGCAATCTCAGATAAAATATCCAATTTAATCTTAACACACACACACACACACACACACACACACACACACACATATATATATATATATATATATATATATATATATATATATATCATAATGATTGGATAAAATATGAAAACATTGGCTATAACATACTTGAATGAAAAACCACTTCCAAATGGACAAGGCAATTGTGCCTAGCATATTATTCTCAATGCTTAATTCATTCTTGAATATACAAATCTTAAGTTAAGAACATCATGTCCACTCATAATGAAGACTCTTTGAACATAGCATAAATTTTAATCTTTCAAGAGTAATCCAAAATTCATTTTATAAGCTCTCATACATTAAATCAAATCCATTAGAGCTTCAACTTTTGGAATTAAGTTAAATGGCTAATATTATTGCTATTGGTTTCAACATATATAAAATGCAATAACTGAGAAACCTATGCATGAACAATAAGAAAGACAAGTCATTTGAACTTAGGTCTCTTATGTATTGTAAATCATAAGAAAAGAGGCAAATATAGGCTTAGAACTCTCAAAGAAATATTCATTGTGACTTTTTGGTCTGTTAAGCTTAAGAACTCAAAGCCAAGCTAGAATCACTGAAAATATTACAACTCTTGGTTATTAAACTTGAAGATGGAAAAAAAAGGCATAAAATGAGTTGAGCGCATAACTCAGGGGGAGCATATATTCTTTCATGATTATATACATTAAAAT
This sequence comes from Malania oleifera, assembly GCF_029873635.1. NCBI lineage: Eukaryota > Viridiplantae > Streptophyta > Magnoliopsida > Santalales > Ximeniaceae > Malania > Malania oleifera. The sequence continues at coordinate 18,933,932 of NC_080422.1, forward strand.
GCTCTCAATTTTTATTTATGCTTATATGTCTATATGCTCTTGTGAGAACAACTCTGCACTAATCTTATAACTATCCATTGTTAGTTACTGGTCATGTCAGATGTTGGATAGTTCATTTCTTTTATGAGTTGTTGATTGAATTACTAGAAAGCATGCTTGTGTTGAAAGCCTCCTACATGGCGTATGCAATGATATAATTTGCATGCTAGTTGTGGATATTAGGTTGTGGCTTGTTTTATATGATTTATATGTTGAAAACAACCCACTATCAGGTACAAGTTTTATAGGAAAATGTCCGATTTATGGACAGTATGTTGCCGAAATTTCGATAGGAATTTTCCCAACATAAAACTTTGTCCAAAGATGATTATAATAAAACTAAATATAAAATATTTTTTGAAAGGATGAATGAAAATCAATTAAATAATTAAACTTCATCCTAACATAATCATCAAACATTTAGAGGAGCTCAGCTCCATCCCTATAGAAAAGGCTCAAAGAACTTATACGCATCATTTCACTTTTTGAATATTGAAGCTTTTTTGATATCCTTGAACATTGTATCATGCACTTAAAGTTCTATGATTTGATATGAAATGTTCTTAAGTCATGAATTGCATAGAATATCTTAATATCTATTTCTGATGCACTTGTTGTCTATAGGGATGACTATACTGATTAGAGATAAATATTGTTAATAAATATCTACTATAGTTATTGAAGAATGGTTCGTGTGCTCACTTATACTTTGGCATATTCAATGAAATCAATCCCTTGCAAAGTATAAGTAATTTATTTCATCTAAGCTATGGTTCAAATTGATAGGGGGAGCATCTAAATTTAAATATTTGCCCTATTATGCTCACTACCTTTTAACTTAGATATGCTTTAAATATAGTGTGGCATGTGCTTAAATGAAATGATATTTGTGAAAATCTTAAATTGATATTTATTGCTTTGTCACAAGTTGTTTGTGTTTGTCATATGATATTGCATGTGATTGTTAAATCTTTAGGATCATCATGGTTGTGATTTTCTGATTATATTTTTGTATGTGCTTAATTGACAAACCAAAAAATTGGTATTTGCTTGATCTTTAAAGCTTCTTTTTCAGCATGCAACCCCCAGTATTTATTAAAAATTTAAGGGGATGCATCTTTATACATACATATATTTATATATATTTTTTTAAGCAAGAATTGAATTCATATAGAGTATATCTTTTGTCTTGCTTGTGTGCTGAAACGTCTTCATGACTGTGCTTGTATTGTCTTGAAATTTTATGTCATGAAATTATATTATTTATAATTTTATTTGGGGTGTTGTATAACTGGTTCATTGATCTAACATGAAATGCATGTAAACTAGTTAGATCATGTTTATGTTCAAACCTATTTTTTTTATGCCATGTGTCTTCAAATTCTAATTTTCTGTGGGTCTTATGAAATGTTTTATTTGTCATGGTTTGAGGATATTCTTGGTTTAACTAAAATTTTCTTGTCATTTAAACCATTTTAATAACCAATTATATAGTTTGTGTGCTCAATTGCCATATTTCATACTTTGTCATTCATTGTGCATTGTATGATTATATTATCTTTTTGGATGTTGAAAGTAATCATACTTGATCATACTGGATTGTTTAAGTTGGTAGTTGTGAATAAACTATTAATATAAAACTCAATCAAGTCATTTTTATACAGATATTCTTCTGGAAAATGTTCTAATATCAAACGGCATGCTACCGAAATTTTTAAAGATTTCCCAAAACCATAATTGTATTTAAATGATAATTATCTTTTGTTTGCCTATATACTAAAATGATTTATATAGGCTCTTTTTGCTATTGCCAAAAGGGGGAGAAGTAGGCAAGTATTTGTCATCATCAAAAAGAGGGAGATTGATGACCTTATAGGTCATTTCCCATTTTGATTATGACAAATACTCTAGTATTTAATGGTTGATGAGTTTGTGTGTGGGACTAATCTGAAGTATCATATGGTGCATGCACATAAGCTAAAAGAAGACAAAGACCCAGAATGTTTATTCATTGTAATTTAGTTAAATTGTTATTCAGGTCTGTAATAATTAAAACTCAATGGTTTGTAATAATTAATGCATTACATGCATGATAGGATAGATAAGCTCAAATGACCATAGGGAAACTAAATGATGATAGGGCACCCTTCGATCGACCGACATTGGATTTTTTCGATCAGCTCTCAATGACCTTAGACTGGCCATAGGGCATTATTATGCATGAAAATGTTCTCTGTTACCTTAAAATTAATCATTATATATATAGGGACAACATTATAAGTGGAATAGGACCGAAATGCCCAAGGATGGCATGTTCGGTCGATTGAACTTCGTTACACTGAGATTTTTGGTCGACCGAACCCTCACGGGTCAACAAGTTGACCACCCAATCTACCGATCAAAAGTATATAAGTTAGCCCTGGTCGGTTGAACCTGACCGGGTCAACAAGTTGACCTCTCGGTCGATCGACCAAATTTATATAAGCAACGCCTTAGTCGACCAAACCCCCACGAGGGAATTTCCAACCGCCCGGTCAACCGAACCACCTAGTTCAAATTGACCCAATCGATCGAACCGCGCAGATTTGAAAAATCGCCTTTGAACCACTCATGTACAGTCGACCATCCTTCTAGTTTAAAATGCTCCCGATCGACCAAACCCAGCCCGATAAGGATTGGTTGTAAAGGTTGAGGTCAGTCTTATGTTAATTGACTTGGTTGTCAAGGTTAAGGTTAGCCCTGTGCTAATTGACCTGATTGTTTAGGTGCTGCTCCACCCGTTAAGTGAGCTTATAGTGATAATCATTGTACTTGTTAGCCAAGGCGGGGACGTAGGCAGTTTGCCGAATCTCGATAACATTTTTGGGTGTCATCTCTATTTACTGCTTTGTTGTACATACTTAGCTAAATTATTTGTGCAGTTTAATTTTCGCTGTATATTTATATTCATTTACTTATCTGCACTAGATCGACCCTAGGCTTTTGTAATACTATTGTTAAGGGATTGACCTAGGGGATAAAATTTGAAAATACCAATTCATCCCCCCCCCCCTCTTGGGATTGCACCAAAGCTAACAACAACCAAACAGTATTCACCACCAAGCAGTGTTCACAGCCAAACAGTATTCCTAACCATACAATATTCACAAGTAAACAGTATTCACAACCGAACTAGTATGTACAACCCGTTAATTATGAAAATTTATTCTCATCATGCCACACAAATTTTCCCTAATTATAAATTATATTCAAAACCATTATTTTTCAAATGCCTAAACCATTTAGAAAATCATACTTATATATATAAATCTACATACTCGAATTTAACCGGTTCAAAATTATTAAAAGCTGTTATAACTTATTCCCCTTACCTTTTTTTTTTTTTTTTTAACGACCCGAAACGAATAGAAAAACTAAAACCCTAGCCGCTCAAATTTGCTGAGGATTGATGACCTACGTGCCAAGAAGAGGGAGAAGGAATCGTGGAGCACCCGGGAGCTACCAAGAGGCTTAAAGGAGAGAGAGAGAGAGAGAGAGAGAGAGAGAGAGAGAGAGAGAGAGAGAGAGAGAGAGAGAATGAATTCTCTAAAAAATGACCTAAAATCTATTTATAAGTAGGTTGTCCCCACAGAAAACTGTCGACAGTTTTTCTGGCCACCCTGAAACCGTTGATGGAAAACCTGTGCTAAAGAATCCCGAGAGTCTTTCTGGAGAAAACCGACGACGGTTTTGTTTGGAGTTCCCTAAACCGTTGACGGTTTTGTCCTGTCCTTCACCAATTTCTTATTTTTCCTTTCCTTTATTTATTTCCATTTTCTTTTATTTGTTTGTTTTTTATTTTCTAGGTTTGGGTTATTACAGTAGAGCCCCCTTTTAGTGATGAACGACGTTTTCTCCACGTCTCCAGGGTGCATACGGATTTGATTATATCCTGAGTATGCATCCATGAAACTTCGGAGCTTGTGTCTGGATGTGGAGTCTAGCAGCTGGTCAATCTGTGGGAGGGGGAAGCTATCCTTTGGACACACCTTGTTCAAATCTGTGAAGTCGATGCAGGTCTACCACTTTCCGTTTGGCAACTTCACCAAGACCACATTACTGAGCCACTCTAGATAACTAACTTCCCTAACAAAATCGGCTTTCACTAGCTTTGTTACCTCTTCGCCTATCACTTTGACCCGCTCTAAAGCGAAGCTCCTCTTCTTCTATTTCACTGACTTATGGTTTGGGTCCACCTATAATATGTGCTCTATGATTGTAGGGTCAATCCCTAGCATGTCACCAGCCGACTAGGAAAATACATATGCATACTCGTTTAGTAGCCGCCTCATCTCTGTTTTCAAAACCTAATCTTTGATAGTCAAGGTCTCCCGTGCCTATTTTTTACCTTTCAACGCCATCACGTAGCAATTCCTAGTAGCCATCTGGTCTCCTTTGGCTATTCCAACCCCGTGAGGTTAGAGAATTTCACCTTCAAGTGATAGGTGGAGATTATGGCCCTGGCTGTATTGAGCGTTAGGAAGCCCAATATGATATTGTAAACTGATGGTTGATCGACCACCAGGAAATTCGTCATCAAGGTGACTTGTTGCAAAGATGTCCCCATTGTCACTAGGAGCATTATTGTACCCACTAGATGGACCACATCTCCCTCAAACCCTACCGATGGGGTGGAAATGGATTTTAGGCATTCTTTCCCCACTTTCATCTCTTGTAGCATCGACCAAAATATTATGTCGGTCAAGCTCCCATTGTCTATCAACACTACTTATTTTATAGTTGGCCACCAATAGTGACACCACTAGGGCATCATCATGAGGCTACTGCACACCCTCCTCGTCTTCTCTATTGAAGGTGATAGCCTCCTCTTGCCTTTGTTTCTTATAGTTCGACTCCTTTCCTTACCTTAAGAGCACCTATTTGGCATACCTTTTTCAGGCACTTCTGCTATCCCCTTCGCTGGCAAGTTCACCGAAGATTACAATGATCTCTCCAACAATTTGTTCTCCCTTCTGTCCTTTCTCAAGTTTTCTTTGTTTACGAACCTCCATTCGACGGTCTCCTCTTTTCACGAAACCTAACAAATGCCCTCTTTTTATCAGGGCCTTGATTTCTTTTTTTAGGTGAATGCACTCCTCTGTATCATGCTCGTGATCCCTATGGAACTGAAAAAATTTCAACATATTTCGCTTATATGAGGGTGTACGCATAGGCTCAGGCCATGAGACATATCCCTTCTCTCTTATATGCATTAGCACATTAGTTAAAGGTGCGTTTAGGGGAGTATAGGACTGAAACTTACTTGTCTGTCCTGACCCCTTGGAGCTATTCTCTAATTTGCTACTCTCCTGCCTTTTCCCTGTTCTAGAAGCTTCGTTGATGTCTCTTAAACTCTTTCTTTTCAACTCGGATTAGTCTCTCCTTGTGTCCATCACCTCCTCCAGGTTGATATAATTCTGTTCCCTTACCATTAGCTCTCCCATGTCAGTCAGAGGCCTCTTTTCCAAAGAGTGTAGGAAATCTCCAAATTGGAGGATCGTGGTTAAGGCTGTCAACGCCACCCCGTGATCCAAGTTGCGAATCTCTAAGGTTTCCGTGACCAAGCGATGTATAAACTTTTTCGATGTCTCCCTTTTCTCTTGAACCAGGCTCATTAGATGGGCCGAGGCTTTGGCGATCCTACGGATGCTGATGAAATTCCCGATAAATTGTTGTTCCATCTCAGAGAAGGAGTTGATAGATCCTAGCTTTAAGGTCCAATACCATGCCCTTGCATTCCCTTTAAAGGTTGCAGCAAATGGACGACACATGATGGCATTAAGTGTGCCTTGCAATTGCATCAACACTTTGAAGGTATCCAGGTGATCAATTGGGTTGATCAAGCCTTCGTACCTTTCAAAGGTTAGCATTTTGAACTTACCTGGCAGCAGGACCTCCATCACTTCTTTGGTGAAGGGAGGATCTGAAGATTTCAACGAAGTATCTCCACAAGATGAGTTGGTTCGAGCCTCCTTCATCATCTTTTATATTTGGTCAATCTTCTTGATCCTCTCCTCTAGCTCGTTCGATTGTTGCTCATTGATCCCCACATTGTTTGCGCCTTCCACCTTATTTGCGGGGTTGGTTTTTCCATTGCTCTCGTTTGGGTTCGAAATTTTTTCTTGTGATTCAAGATCTCTAGGTTGATGGTGGGGAACAAGCTCTCCATGACCCCTTTGTTGTAGGATCAAATTGAACATGTCATCCATCTTCTTCTGGGAAGCTTCCATGTCCTCCATTCCTTTTTGGAAGGCAAGGAACTCCCCTTAGTCACTCCCGAATGGTCTCCAAGTGTGGAGTGAATGGATTGGGGTGATTGATCACCCGCAGCAGGCTTTGACCATGAATTGTTGGTTGTTGTCATGATTCAAGGATCGAAAACTAAGAATAAGATGAAAACTTCTCATAAGTGTTTCCCACAAACGGCGCCAACTGTTGCAGGATAAAATGTGGAATGGTCTCTGATAAGCTTTCCGATCTCGATCACCTGAAAAAGGATAAAATAAGAGTGGCTTGGAGGACCCGGGTGTAATCCATGGGATCACTCCAATGCCTTTGTAAGGGATTGCTCCAGAGAGGTTATAAGTAACAATAAAGATGGGTTAGAATGAGATACCTTTGCCTCTTCGCAATACTCTCTTTTATATTGGCAAGATTTGACCCTTGGGGGATTTGCCATTATGGCTCCCGGCGTGGATCACTCTGGTCATTATTGGGTTGGCGCCAATTACTCTGTTTCGAGCAATTGACTTGGGCGGTAACTGCTTTCATCAATGCTGGGCTTTAATCTCCCTTTGACTCTTGGTAACTAATATTTTTGGGGGTATATCAATATTAAAATTCATCCAAATCCAAAATTTAAAATTCGATACTTCAAAACACTACCTATGTGGGTTCAATGGCTACTATGTAGACTCAAGCTTCTTGCAATTTGATTGTCCGCTTTTTATGCCCTAAAATGCTCTTATTAATTAATTAGTTAAATGGTAAAAGTAATTTACTGTACAAAGATATTAAATATAATATGACTAATTCATAACTAACCTTCTTTAGTGTCTATTTCTTAATATTTTAAAATACTAACACACAAATTTTAATTTGATAGATAACTTAAAAGTCCATTTCCATTTGGGTTAAGGATTTTACTAAGGGGAAGAAAAAAGAAACGGCAGGAAGGAAATTTATTTTTCTTTATTATTTTTTTCCATACTAAGGCTCGTTTGGAACTCAAAAAATATTAGGAAAAGGAAAAAAAAAATATTAAAGAATCCACATTTTCATGTTTAGCTATCAAGGAAAGTGAGAAAGAAAATAAACAATATATCAAATCTACGAACAAAAAAATAATTTTACACGTCATTGATATTTAGTTTTTCCTAATTTTTAGTTATAGTAAAACAACTTTTTTTTTTAATAGTATTTTATATAGAAGGAAAATATAAGAAAAAATAAGTTTTCTCCTTATCTTCCTTTTCTTTCCTTTTCCGAAACAAAATTCTTAATCCAAAAGGATCCTAAATATGATTGAAAATGAAAGTTTGTTTCAATATGATTAAAAATAGAAAAAAATTAAATATTAATGACAAGTAGAATCAAAATTTCTTAATATTTTCCTTTTCTTAGTATTTTCCGAGTTCCAAACTGAGCCTAAATAAAGACATATTACACGTTATGATGTCAATCAATTTTCTAATTTTCATCAAGTATCACTGTAAAAATTTTGGTTAAATATAAAATCTAAAAGATTTCTAAAGTGCATGCATCCAATTCTAATTGAAGAGTAACAATATCGAGTTATTAAAATTAAATATTATTTTTAATCAATCAAAGTTTATCACTTAGACTAATTTTTTTGTTGTTCAATTATCATTTTACGATTGAAAATTTTCTTCGATTAGAGTACATTTGAATCAATAATTTTAGTAGAGAAAGGAAAATGAGGACTCTCATTTTTCATTGTATATTTCTCTCCATATCAAATATTACTAAAAATTAAAGTTTGTTCTAATATAATTAAATATTAAGTAAAAGTAAATTTAACTGGCGTATAGAATTATTTTTTTTATGGATTTGATCTATTTTTTATTTTATCTTTTATTTTCTTTAATAACCAAATAAGAGAACTAAATGAAACAAAATAAAGGGAGCACGTCTGGATCATGTTCGTTTTTCTTATTAATGCTATAAAAACAAAATTTTGTTTCAATATGATTAAAAATTATGTATAAAATTAAATTTATGTTTATAAAAACGAAATTTGAATTAAATAAACTTTATTTATACATTTACTTGGAAAGATTATAAATTTAATGGTGTACCAAATTCTTTGGGGGTTCAAAAAATAGTAGCTATATGGTAGTTTTTCTATGTGAAATAAACTAAATTACACTGCTATCATAAGAAAATAATAGTATAAAACTTTGTACAAGTTCGGAATAACTATTTTTAAATTTCACAATGATGATGTCTTTTTTTTTTCTTTTCTTTTTTTTTCTTGTTATATGCTACATGAAATAACAAAGAAAATATAGGTCGGTTTGAATTAAAGATTTTGATTGGAAAATAAAAGGAATGGAAATATTCCATAGGAAAGAAACTCACTTTTCATTTTACGATTGAAGAATAGTCATTTCAAGGAGAATATTTATCCCCTTTGTAAATTAGATGAAGCTGAGAAAAAAGGTAAATGCAATCTTGTAAATTAGTGTAGTGAGAGGGAATGGTTTCATGCAATTCATGCAAAAGGTAAACCAAACAAGGCTCCATTTGATTTTGAGCAAGTGGTTTTGTTTCATTAGCAGACTGATACTCAGTAGACAATTTTTTCGCAATGGCCAGTAATCAACAGTCAAGTTTCTTGATTTGGCGACGCTTCGCACGGATTCCACCAGATGCTTCATTGTCTTCGCAGCGCTCAAGATATAGACGTCAAAGATTTTTCGGAAGCAACTCCGGCAGAGCTTCCAAACCACCAGAACTCCACAATCACGAGAAATTGTAGTGAAGGGAAGAGAGGCGGGGAAGAAGAAGTTGTTCCTGTTTATGGTTGGGCAGAGACTTGAGCTTAGGCCAACCCCACAGACGTAGTTCTTCAGGCTGGGATCGGTGGTGACAGTGGCTAGTGCTGCAGAGAAGTGAGGGGAAACTATCCAGCTCCTCATTAAACCCTCCGATCACTAGTCTCTTCAAGTCGGGGAGGCAGCACAATAGCCCTTCCGGCAAACTACTCAATCTTTTGCACTGCCAAATTCTTAAATCTGAGAGGGAGTGCAATTTTAGTAAATCAGCCGGCATAGATTCCAGATTTGGGCAATTTCATACGTTTAATGTCATGGGCGACGTACAGAATTGCAGAGTAGTCAATTCTTTACAGCTGTGGACTACCAGCTGCTGACGAGAGGACGGGAAGCCCTCTAAATTCGGGGGAAGAATGGTTTTCAATATAGGGCAATCCTCTATCTCCAACACCTGAAGATTCAACAACTTCGCCATCCACGATGGTGACACAGCAATACCCCCAAATCTTTCAATTTTAAACCGCTTCAGATCCAAGTGTGGTTGCAGCCCTTCCAGCACCCCATCATCATTATCACCATGACCACCATCATCATTACACCTTGGAAGCACCAATGTTTCAATGTTTTTCTTTCCCTTCAAATTTGCAAAATTTGCCTTCTTAGCTTCTTCCTTACCCCTCACATGCTGTAGACCGGTTCAAGGGCTCCAGCTCTTCAATTCGGCATCCCCTGCTCCGACCCACCACAAATGCTGGTAATGTCCGCAAATGAATTAACCGCCTCATCTCAATCTGTCCATCCTTCATTATTCCCTCTGCATTGTAAAGGTCAAGTCCCAAATGTCTCAAGTTGATTAATGTTCTCATTTCTTTTGGTAGCTCCTGCATCATACGACAGTACTCCATATTCAACGTCTGCAGATGGTATAGCTTGGTAATTGAATCCGGCAACCTTACAATTTTAGTATCGGAGACATCGAGGTACTTTAAATGTTTCAACTTCCCAACAGAATCTGGCAGCACCTCAAGTCCACTACTAATTTTACTCCCGCTTAAATCTAAAACTCTCAAGCATTTTGTGTAAACACGCACCTCATCAGAAACATTAACAACCCTTGATAAAATTAAGGTGCGTAATTTCTTAACATTGTCCTTCCCAACTATGTGCTTCCCTTCTCCATAGCGTGTCAATGATAAATGCCGTACTGCAGGGATTTCATTCCCCTGATATCCATCCTCCAAAACCAGGATTTCAGATTTGGAAACAGATTGTGCAAGTTCATGCACAAGATCATGCATCTTGCATGTTTTGATATCCCCATATTTATCCCTTTCAACATCTTGAAACAAGGAATTCTGCAACAGGACATTGAAGTACTCATTACCTTTGTCTTCCATCTCCAAACTGCACTCTTGAGATGACTGAAGAAATCCTTGAGCCATCCATAGTTGGATTAGCTTTACTTTCTTAATGCGAGAATTCTTGGGGAAAATTGCAGTGTATGCGAAGCATTGTTTCAAAGAAGCCGATGGCAAATTGTCAAAGCTCAACTTCAATGCTGGTATGATCCCATCCTCACTTCCTGGTAAATTCCATGTTTCACTTTCCAAAATGGACAACCACTCTTGCTTCTCCCTCTTAAAATGCATGATCCCTCCCAGCACCTTTGCTGCTAGTGGCACGCCCCCACATTTTTTCACAATACCCCTTCCTATATCAATAAAATCTTGAGTCTTCAGTGCTCCACCATCTACAAATGCCTTTCGCTCAAATATCGCCCAACAATTTTTTTCCGATAGACCATTTCGTAAATTTTCCCACCTACTTGGATCTTCATTCCAAACATCATCTAGTAGGAGAAGATACATTTTCCCTTCCAACTTATCCTTAATGTTTTCAAGGATGGTACCCAAATTTTCAATCCCACAAGTATCCTTGGTAAGAGATTCCAAAATCTCTTTTAGAATCCTTTTGACATCAAAATTTTGAGATACACATACCCAAATTCTTACCACAAAATGTTCTTTTACTCGCTCATTTTTGTAGATTAGTTGAGCAAGAGTAGTCTTTCCCATGCCTCCCATACCCACTATTGGAATTACAGAGATAACATTACTGCATGAGCTAGTCACCTCGTTTACTATGGTTAATACATCATTTTCCCTTCCAAATTTTGAATCATCTACGGAGGAGTCGGTCTCTCGACTCACTCTTGTTTGAGAAATTGGATCTATAGATAACATCGGTCTAAGCCCAAAGCTAATCGCTCTGTTCATAGATTTTTCCAGTGAGATATTGAAATTCCTCACTCTGTGACCCATCTTGATTCGGAACACAATGGGGCTAGAGAGCGAACAGAAGTTGCATACCTTCCTCATAAATCGGTTTTGAATCTCTACCTGACGTCGGAGCATCTCGTACGAGAACTCATCCAGCACATCCTCCGCATCATAAGCTATCCCTTCAAGATCCTGGAGCCAAATTTGAACAGTCTCTTCCCTCACTTGCCGTTTCTGGGCATCACGCAGTACAGCTTGAATCATTTTCAGCGATCCTTCAAGATTTTTGAGCTCGCCCTTGAAACCCCACGCAAGCTTCATTTCTTCAGACGCCAGTGAACCCACCTTCTTCAATACTTCCTCTGTTGCAAAACTGAGAACCATTTCAGCCATATTAGTTTCCTTGCTTTGAATGCAACAGCTAGAGAAGACTGATCCTCAGAAGCGCCCAGCGAGGGCGAAAAATTGTCGGTGTGAACGATTGCGAAGTGAGGATTGAGTATTCAAACACTTGTTGGTGTGAACGATTGGAAAGTGAGGACGAAAATGTGGGCCAGCGTGTCAGAATTAGATTTTACCTTGTGCCTGCCATGATTAGAAATACCTTATCTTTTTCATTTGTTTAATGGTGGGTTTGCCTTTCTCTATAAGCCTCCGGCTCTGTAAAACATGGCAAGCCTCTGGAGTCCACAATTAAAGTAAATCAAAAAACCAAACAACTAAATAACGTAGCCCAACCAAAAATAAAAGGAAAAAGAACGCACGATTTTATTTTATTTTTATTCTAAAATAAAATGGTCTCCATGTTACTTTAAATTTATATTTAATTATTTAATTACTTAAGTTAATGTTTGAAAGGTTCAAAGTACTTGGTGTGCTTGCATTAAGAATCCCTTACTTTTTCATCATTTTCCTCATTTGGACAGAGTTTTATTACTCAACACACTGGCCATAATTCATGGAAGATCACTACCACAGGTTCAGGAACTACGTCACATGCCATTAAGATAGATTTGAAAATCGACTCCTTAGATTTGAAAAATAATAGCACATGCTCTAAAACAATCAAAACAACAATTTCAATTTATTCAATCCCAATATGGTAATGTATAAACTGAATTAACAAAATTTCTATGTAAATTTACCTAATCGAATTGGAATATCGGTAAAATCAAATTAGTCAAAATCAAAATAGGATGTTTTGTTGTGGAAATTAATTTTATTTTTAGTTTTAATTTTCCAAATAATTACAAACAAACAAAAAATGCAGCCTATTATTAGGTTTTGCAATAGTTGTGTTAAATAACTGGAAAATAATAAGAAATCGTGGTAGAAAATAGTCTTATCTTTTATTTTTCAATTTTTTTAAAGTAATTACAAGATGCTACAATTAATTTTTAAATTTCTAAATTTGCATATGAAAAACTGGAAAACACCCTTTTATAATTTTTTATATTTTTTAATTTGTTATGTAAATTTTGGAAAAAATTAAAAAGATATATAGACTTTTATTTAGTTGGTTGTAGAATGGAAGACTTTCAAAGCATGATTTTGCATCGTACTCGTTATGTGACCATTTCTTGGATGCATTTGAAAAATTATTTGTGTGAAGAACCACGCCATTGGTACTTTTTTATCTTTCCCTTACAAAGATAAAAAAAAAAATATATATCAAAAATCCACATTTTCATGTTTGGTCACCAAGGAAAAAAATTCAAAAATATATCAATTCCATAAATAAAATTTCGATTTTACACGTCATTCATATTTAGTTTTTCTTAATTTTTAATCGTATTAAGACAAATTTTTATTTTTGAGAGGTACATCTTATTTGGGTCTATTCTACTCATTTGATTTCAAATCTCAATTAATAGGATATGCAGATATTGGATATCTATCTGATATTCACAATGCTAAATCTCAAACTAGATATGTATTTCTTTATGAAAAAATTGTCATATCTTAGAAATCAGTAAACAAACGATTACAGTAACATCCTTCAATCATTATAAAATATTAGTTGTCTATGAAGTTATTAGAGAATGCGTATGGCTTAAATCAATGACTTCTCATATATAAACAAATTATGGCCTTCAATCAATCAAGAATATTCCAATAGTTTTATATGAAGACAACGCTATACGTATAGTTCAATTAAGAGAAGGATACATAAAGGGTGACAGAACAAAACATATCTCTCCAAAATTCTTCTATATACATGAATTCTAAAAAAATTGTGATATAAATATTCAACAGATCTAATCAAGTGACAATCTAATAGATTTGTTCACCAAAGTTTTGCTTATTACAAAATTCAAAAAATTGATTCATCTTATCGGAATATGGCATCTTAAAGATCTTAACAAAAAGAGTTAATCAATAAGTGATAGCCAAGGAGAGGAGTGTTATGAATAATTAGTATGTCACTCCCCATGCACCTATCCCTTCATGTTCCCCATGCCATCATTATGATGGATGTGCATCCACATGCCCCATTAAATAAGAAACTCCTTATCTGCTGCTCCTCCCACGGTTATATAAGAAGCAGATGATGGAAAAGGTGCGTAGAAAAAAGAAGGAAAAAAGAAAAGAGATTAGAAAGAAAGTAGAGAAAAAAAAAAAGAAAGGAATAAAAAAAAGAAAGGAATAGAGAGAAATATAAAAAAAAATGGGAGAGATATTTTTGTTTAAGGCCAAATCCATATTATAATTCCTCCCGTGATAATAAAGTTTCGATCTCATCCGTCCATGAAATAAGTATAGTCTAAGCACATAAAATTCAATCTTATCTTCATATATTTTTCTACTTGTTTCTAATATTTTATTTTTAATTTCTGTATTATTTTATATACTAAGAAAGGAGTGGGTCAGCCTTCAGGGCCGACTGATATTGTCGTTTTAGGCCCTCCGAATTTTAAAATGCTAGGATAGAGGACCAACCATATTAAATGGCAGACCTCCCCCAACCTCCCAGCAACGTGGGATTGCTTTCACAACATTTATTAATTAATAACACATGTTAGGAAGTGTCATAGGACATTGACACTTCCAGCTTCCAAAAATGTCACTATTTTTCCTAGAGCAATACTAAATAACTATATAACAAATTAAATAATAATAATAATAATAATAATAAGATTTAATAATTTTGGATAAAAATATTCCGTCCTATATTTTTTCTGTATGTTTGTTTTACCATGCATTCAATACTTTGTGGAAATATCCTCAATTTTAAAAGTATATTTTCTAATATTGGGAACTTTTTTGACACTTACAGGCACTCCCACAGCATGTTTATCAATTTAATTTAAAAAACTTAACCGTATCTTAATTTAAATATTATTTAACATTACTGAAGTGCAATCAAATGCAATACACCTGATATAATTAGTTAGACATTCTAATTCTTTATTATTATTACTCGTACCAAAAAAAAAAGTTGGTCTTTTATTCACAGACATTCCATTTTTGTAATCGTAAACGCAATCAATAGGGAAACAGAATTGCCACAAAATAACATTCAAGAAATGCTGCATTTTGCCACTCTTCCTTTCCTTTTCTGTTCTCCAGCCCCATAAATGATAAATCAGTGTAAACCCATCAGCAGAACATAAGGTCTGCTCCCCAAATATAGCAGCAATATAGATTTTAAGTCCACTCTGCAACCCATTCGGCTATTTCACAGCCTCATTATCAAAATCTTGAAACATAACCCATCTTTTCTTCGAAAGTGCTTTGCTGCCTTAAGTGGGTTATGCAAAACCATTGAGGGATTGGCATTGCTAATAACCTCATACCACTCTTAACATGTAAATAGGTGAATCCTTATATTCTCTCCCCTAAGTTTTGGTTGACCCAAAAAGCCCCACAAATCTACATGTCAGAACCCTTGCATCCAAAACAACGCAAAAAATTCTCACCAGATTAGAAACCAACAAGATCTCCACACAAATTGGATAAAAGACGGACCAGAGATGCAAAGAACAAAAGAAAAAAAAAAAATTTGTTCTAATTTCCATAAAGATGGTTCCAAAAAAGTCGCACCCACAAGCCTACAACTTGCCAAACACACACCCAAAACACATTTAATCCTCCCGATGATCTTCGCCAAGTCAGTTGCTTGCCACCTTTTCTTTCTCCCCAGCCCTGCCTTCTTTGTTTATTTGAAAGCCCTCAATCTTGCGGGCAACCTCATCAGCTGCAACCTTCACTTTTCCAGTCGGGCCATTTGCAGTGAGAGAATCGCTCTCATCTTGAGTTAGGGGGCCCGTCTGCCATATTCTAATGGTCCCATCTTCAGATCCAGATGCATAGGATTCCCCTCCAGGTGAAAAGCGGACACAGTGGACAGGACCATGGTGACCTTTGTTGCATCCTACATGACAAGTAAAAACAAGAAACAACCACTTTTACACTATAATTCAGCGAATATCACATTTGATCTGCTAACGAGGCTGTACAAGGATTCTCTTTGATCCAAGCAACCTTCTCCCTAGGAGCTTCCCCAACACTAGACACTGAGCATTCTCCGATAAACCATATTATGTCTCTTCAATGAGCCTCGTGGCAAACACAAAAATTCACAAGTCTAATTGCTAAGTTGTCAAAAGCATCCCAGTTGTAGGAAAAAAGAACAACTGTTTCTCCCGCTCTCCACCCTCACCCCCACCACCCCCAACAAAAAAATGCACAATTATTTTACTGAACATGTTTTTACAAAAGGGTGGAAACCACCAAGGCAACATTCATCACTACCATAGAATCATAAGTTTATGGCTCGACAAGGTTGTTAAGAGACTGCAGTTATAACATATGTACACAAACCAAACTTGTAAAGGAACTGTAGTGTCAGTGCTCTGGTGCAGGAATAAAACTGATTAATTTATAACCCCAGTCAATATAATTCTGGTAAACGGTATTTTGTCAGTATTTTCTTTTTTTTACTACTAACTCCAGTACAAAAAAAAACTTACCGATCTCTTCTCCAGTATGGAAATCAAAAATGTGAACCCACATGTCCTCTCCGCCAGCAATGAACTTGTTGCCGAGCTTTGGTTCCAGTGAAGCAGACTCCACATTGCAGGGCATGTTATAGCTCTTCACCAACCCAAAACTGAAGAAATCGCAAGCAACAATGTAATAAACCATAACAGGCTAGCCATAAATAGTAAAAGACATTCCAGTTTTAAAACTTACTGATTTGCATCCCAGAACTTAACAGTGGACCCATCAGCAGTAGTTATATAACGGCCATCCTGACTGACTTCAGCACTGGTCACAGGTGACTTGGTCTCCAGCGTCTGAACAATTTTGCCACTTCTTACATCCCACAACCTGAGCAAGCACCAAAAGGATAGGGTAAGGAAAGCAAAAGAGAAGGTGGCCAAAGAACTAGCTATGCAATACCAAATGTTCAAGCAAATGAAAGTGATGGTTTAAAAAAATCTGTAAAGGTGCAAGTGATGGCAAAGTAATATATTACAAACAATTGAAAATACACACAAAGACAAAAGGATATTTTCATAAATTATGAAAATTTCATCAAAATTAGTGTTATGCACCCACTAAGTACATAAATAATGCAAACTAGACTGAAAATAGTGTTATGCACCTGCTAAGTCGCACCACGCCACGCTATTGGTGACTTACATATACTGAGTTGCAACTGGCAGTCAGCCAGTCACCGAGTCCAGGATGACAATCAGAAGGATAATAATGGCAGGTTAACAGAGCAACCCAACACAACCACTTATTTGTTTTGGCCCATTGGCTGTATGAAAGAGCCTATGATTGGTTGGGTCCAGCCCCCCAATATTTCAAAGTCCAACTGTGGTTACAATCCAACTCAGGTTCAGAGAACAGATACGGCTCTCATTACGATTTTCAGACCACTTTTTAATGTGTGTGAAGATATTTAAAACTTCAACTTCTAAGCATCTATATATTTCCATACCCTCAAAGCAGTACAAATATGTATGGCAAGGACATATTTTTGGAAAGCCTATAAACCTTTGATTAAGTAGTAACAATCAAAGTCCAGCATGGGTTTAGCAGTCCTACAGTTGGAGAGAAATAAAACACAAGTATTACAATTAATCAGGAAATAGGAATGGGCAACAGCTGCAATAGGGTAATCTACTAAAAGAATCACAATCCCAAATAAATGCAACAACCAGTACATGAGACTCCCACACCATATTGGGGCCTGGGGAAAGCATGATCTACACAGCCTTGCATTATAACATCCAGTGTTTTAAAAGGCTCAATCGAGATGAGCCTCAAGGCAAGGCATGCTTAAAATGCCTTGAGGCTCAATCTAAAATACAAAATTCCAAAAAGGCTAACACATTTCATGCTGAGGATTACGCATTTTACAAAAGACACGCTTTTTGCGCCTTTTTAGTTGAGGCTTATGCATTTTGGGTGTGTGATTCTCAAGTTAGAATTGGTTAGAAAATTTTGACTACATGTTTGTATAAAATAAATGTCAAAATATGAGTTTATTTCTAAAACTCTTGAACCTCAACCTTTCCAAAATAACTGAGAGTTGTCTCTTGCATCATGAAAATAGTTTGAACTTTATAATGGTATAGCTATCTCTTGTCATGATTTATGTCATGTATTCAAGTTAGCAATTTTTGAATGGCCAACAAGTATTTTGTGAAGTACATCTAATTTTTCTTTTCTATATTACATTTGTGATTTTCTTAATTTTTACTTTATTTTATATATACATAATTTACTTAGCAAATTTTTATCTTAAAAAATAAATTCTCCAAAAGCTTACGCCCCAACACCTTAAGGCTTACGCCTCACCTTTTAAGGATTAAAACGCCTCGTCTTACGCCTTCGTCTTTTAAAACATTGAATTAACATCACATGCATCAACTCCCCACCAAACACAACGGTGTTAAATCTCCAAAATAATACCTAATTTGCTTCAAACAAGACTAGAACATTTTAAAAAAAAACAACAGAACACTGTAAACTGCCATGAAAAGTGAGAAAATCCAGTTTAACAGTGGCATGACAAGTATGCCGTGATGCAATCCATCAAAATACAAAGAAACGCATGCAAATGCTAAATAACAGAGATTTTCTTAACCAACCATAGGACTCACTTCTAGCTGACATGTGAACAAGGAAGAAAATAGCACACAAATAAAAATGCTGACTGAGAGTGTTAGGAATCTTGGTTTGGGAGAACAATTCAAAATATTGAAGGTGAATATAATATGCATGTAAATGAAGGCTATATAGTCTGTAGAGCATTACAGTGCAAGTTCCTTTCATTTGCATGCTTGGTTGTTAAGGTTTTTCTATAACAAAAACTATATGACATTGACATATTCCATGAGTTTAATCACGCCATAATTCGTAGTTGGGATTGACAATGGAAGTAAATGAAATGGGACTGAAGGAAATGGGATTTTACTGGAAGCATCAGTATGGACCAGCATTTGTAACTGTTTGGTTTGTTGAGAGGTTAGATTGGCATAATGGTTTCCATTTGTTGAGATTGAAATGAATTCCCATCAGAAATGGAAAAAAGCATCCCCCTCCACAACACCCCCCCCCCCCCCAAAAAAAAAAGAAAAAAAAAAATTCCATTCTGCCTCTCAAGAGTTTTAGTTAAAATCAGGGTGGTGCCAATAAAAAATTTATGGCATTCATAATTCAAAACTTTTCTCACATTTTTATACAGGTAAAGTTCAATGGATTACTTAAGCCATTGGTGTTAAAGCATAACTTAATTGTTTTGGGGTAGGATTGGTTTCTTCGCATCTCTCTGGGCTCTCTGCTGGCAACTTCAAGGGGCCTCACTTCTCAATTTTCAGCAAGGTAGGAGATTTGATGTTGTTTGTACATATTCTTTTTTATTTCCTTCACATTTTTTCCTACCTTCGTTTTATGAGGATATCAAATTCTCCGCTGCGTTGCTTCTCCCTTAATGAAAATTTTTATTTTCTAAAAGAGCAAAATTAAAATTTTAATGTTAAAAAAATAGCTTAACATTTTCTTAGTTGAATAAAAATACTAAATAAAATTAAATATGATTGTAGACGGTAAACAGTTTTAAATATTTTTGTAACTATATTTCTAACTTACATTACTAATTTATCCTTTTTCCAAAATATTGGGCATTATAATAACTAAAACATTACTAGGGCTCTGCAACTGGTTGATTCAGTCGGTTCAGAACAAAATCTACAGGAATCAGACTTTTTCGGCTCAGCAAAGAACAGGACCAACTTGCCCCCAGAAATTAAACACTGACCAAACCCAATTTTTCAGTTGAGCACCATGAAAACCGAACCACACTGATTATTACAATTCAATTCCCCTCACAAAATATCATCCTCTGATCCTCCATTCTCCATTATAATATCAGCCCATGCCTGCATATCTAAAGATTTTTCATACAGATCATTCTGCAATTATCACTCAAGAAATATAATTTTAATTTTGAGGAGCATAGCTAGAAATTTCAAGGAACACCCACCCCCCCCCCCCAGGCCCAAAAAAAGAAAACCCATGTTTAACCTATACTTAGTTTGATTCGGTGGTTAAAAAAAAGGACCCAATGATAAGATTATCAAGAACAAATTTTAGAAATCAAACCTCTTGATCCCCAGTACCATTCCCATGATGGCAACATAGCAATCCTTCACAAATTCAGAAACTTGTCAAAAAATATCTTCTGTCCAATTCTCTCATATAAAAAATGTACTTATGCCCTGTGATCAAGAGGACTGGGTTCACAGACTTGAGAGCCAAGTGCTACGATCCAAAAGGCAAGAGCCTTGAGAAATTTTGAGAGCTGAGTCTTGAAAGTTGGTCATGTGGAACACTAGAACTGAGACTAAGAGGGCTGAGAATGGAGCTGAGACTCAAGATTCTGGAACTAGAGAGCAGAAACTCTAGAGATCTCAAAGCATGGAAGTAAGCTGTGTGAAATCAGCAGCACTGCTGCAGCACCATAGTGACCAAGTGGCAACAAAATTGAAGCACTAGGGGTATCGAGGGCTTGAGGTGAGGAAGATGAGGAGGCAGAAGAGAGGATTAGAGGAAGAGAAAAAGACTTAATTGAGGAAAATAATAACTGAGTGGAAAGAGAGATTTCTGGAATTTAGGCCTTATGAAACTGCTGGAGGATCGAATGCTGGAACCATTTTACTTTTAAGTATACAAAACCACCACCGGCCCGAATATATTTTGGCTTTATCAATTTGAAACTAAACTGAACCATTTTAAGCATGTAATCAAACCGTTTGAACTGAAATCATTTGGTTCGGTTGGTTTCAAAACCTATGTGTGCACAGCCCTAGACAAACCAAAGTACTAAAATAATTAATATTTCACAATAGAACTTTAAACGAAAAATAAATAAAAGAATTAAGGGAATAAAAATGAACCAAAAATAATCTTTTATGATTGGAGGAGTCTGGGTAATGTATCGAGTATCTAGTATCTACAGTGTAAAATTTATGGGGAAAAAATAACAAAGATTGAGATACATTTCCTGAACTTCTTAAAGAAATTTTAATTTAATTATTACCCTATAATCTTGTAAAAAATTTACTTAGTCTCCCAATCTCACAATCCAAGCTTGTCCAAGGCCTTATGCTTGCCTAAGGCCGCTTGTATTGTGCCCATTTAATGGATAACCATTACGCAAATAGTAGTGCATGGTATACCCTTTAGTTAAGTGATGCCAAAAAATAACTGCGCCCCGGTGAATCCTCTCGTAGGGTGATGTTTCCTTGTGCTAGAGTAGGAGTTGCATAGAAAGCTCTTTAGGGAAGAGTGACTGTTCATCCATCATTATATAACTCACTGGCTATTGTAATCATGTTTAGCATAATTAGCTTCCTCACTAGACATATGTTGCCTATGAAGGTGTAATTAGGTTAACTACATTGTGTTGCTATTCACCAAAGGACTCTGGTTTAATTCATGCTTGCTTACCGCTTGCTGCTATACTTTGTGTTCAATGCCTGTGAGCATGTTCATGTGGTGTGTTGGCAGTTAACTCAGTTGACTAGGCAAAGCTCGTGTTCGACAACTAGTGCTGCACAGCTAGAGGTGGCAAATAGAACCAGTGTTTTAAAAGGCGTTTGTAAGGTGCGCCTCAAGGCGTTTTGAGCATAAAAAGCCCCAAGGCGTAATTAGAAAGGCATAAAGCCTCAAATGCGTAAGCCTCAGGGAAAAAAACTCGCATTTTATGCCTCAATTTGGAACGCATACGCATTTCTGGATGATCTGATTTAAAATATTAAAAAAAAAAAAAAGCATAGAAGCTCTCGTCAAACCCCCTCGACGAAGCTTCTTTCCTCCCTCTTTTGATGAAGCTTCCATAGCTCTCCGACAATTCCTCCAGCTCCTTCTCCCTCTCTGATGACTCGACAAAACTTCCGTAGCTCCAACGATTCCTCCAGCTCCTTCTCCCTCTCTGACGACTCAACGACTACTTCCAACGATTCCTCCAAGCTTCTCATCCCTCTCCGACGACTCAATGACTGCTTCTGACAATTCCTCCAAGCTTCTCATTGACAAGTCAAGGATCCCTTCCAAGCTTTGATCTGCCTCCGACGACTCCTTTGATCCTTTGAACCTCTCATCTCTCTGCAGCGACCCTCAACAACCTTTTTGCTTCGAGATTTCATCTCTGCAGCACTTTTGGTTTGTTAGCTAAAATTGGCCTATATGATACTTAAGAATTATGTTTTTATTTTTTTCTCCATTATTCTAAATTTTTTTTTCTCATTTTTATACTATAGATGAATTTATTTTATTTATTAATTATTTTAAAAAATACAGTCCCAAAATGCTTACGTTTCAACGCCTAGAGGCTAACGCCTCTCCTTATGCCTTATGCCTTTTAAAACATTGATTAGAACCCATAACTATTAAGTCATCCGTATCCACTATTAAGTAAATGGTTTAGGTTAGGATACAGTCTATAACTAATGTTGGGCAGGGTGCTAATGATTGCTGGGGAGGACTGTTCGGGCAGTCATTTGTGCTAATACGAGTTTACAAGGAGTAGTGTTATTTCAACATCATCAACAAAAAGATCCCAATGGATTTGATAACAAAGATGAGGTTGATAACCAGAGATCTCCTTGACCTTCCAGCAGAAATAAAATGGCAGAAAGGTGATGTGATAGCTCCCAAGCACCAGCGGTTACATAAACTAAACCAATTAATATGTAAATGAAGTACATAATTAATTAAATAATTATGCATGTGTGTGTGCACATGCCTTTGTAAGGCCTCTAATTCGAAATTAAACTACATAATTATGTAAACGTAATTAATTACTTTATTAAAACACTAATTTGGATATCTATGTACATAAACGTACGTAGTTACACAATTGTATATGTACATTATTGTTAATAAATTACGTAATTATGTATATATGACACAAATTAGGTGAAAGAAAAACACCCAAAAATGAAAGAACTTAATATATGCAAATATATAATTTTAGCCAAAGAAAAGTTGAATTTATTTAAGAAATAGTTATTGAAGAAATAAATGCAAAATACCAAAGAAAACAAACTCAAAATGAATTTTTTTTTAATAAGAAAAAAGTTATTTATTTGAACCAACCTATAATTGAGTTTCTAAGCTTCAATATAGGGAAAAGAGTGAAAAAATGAAGGGGGGGAAAATAGAAGATGAAGACTTAAATACCCATTTCAATCATTCACCACCATTCTGACTGTAAAGGCCTGTCACAGCATGTAAGTATGTGACAGCCAGTAGCAGTCTTCATAGTACCATAACAGACTCTTATCAGCTGATATGATTGTGAATCAGCTGACCTCTGAGATTGTTGTATACTGATCTCAAAGCTACTAATACACTTACAAAACGGACGTTACAACATTAGGCACCGATTTTTAAAACTATGCAAATAAGGAAATCCGCACATTGTTAATGAGCTGAATCAGCCACCTCCATATTCAGTCACATCAAAAACCCAGGCTAGTGTTTCAGCAGAACTTTCTTACCCAAGCCTTCCCAGCCCAAAAATCCCCTTGTCTTCATCTTTCCGTTGCAAGTTAGGAGCAGGAAGACCTATCTAGCTCAAATCAGCCTCCTCTTGGATCAAAAAGAGAACATGACTCACATGGGGAAATATATCTACCCACATGGGGTTCTTATAATTTAACTTAAGCCCTGAAGGCTTGGCAATTTTAATGACCCACTTGTGATGTATACACTTGCAAGTTCCCAGGCTCAATATCCTTAAGCCCCCTACTGTAAGTCTGTAACAACTAAAGCAATCAATCATGGCATATTTAAAATTCAATTTTGATTCAGATTTTCCAAAATGCTTTTAATAATCCACTTGTGATGCCTATGCTGCAAGGTCCAAAAGCCTCAGGCCCACTACTGTAAGACCCAGCACAATTACTCCCAGGATATTTAAATTTCAAATTTGAATCAGATTTTCCCAAAGCAGTTAGCAATCCCAAATCTTTCCTTGCATATCCTGAAACAACTGGAGCCCTTCCCAGCTGATTCCTGAATGGATGGATCCCCACAATTATGGAGCCTAGCCAAGCCAGTGAGGATTGCATCCTTCATCAGAGAATAACGAAGAACCTTGGTGTATGACCCTGACAAAACTAACAAATTCACAGAGGTTGTACTCATATGACCCTATAACCGATCCTTGTATCCACAACTCAGCACCAGTCCTCCTTCCCTCTGCCAGGTCTAGTCCCTAAAACCAGACATCTCCCTCAAGATCAGCACTAGCTTCCACCACTGCAAAGCGAATAGATTGGCTATCTTCTCCTCTAAGTGTGCGTTTGGTTGGGAAGAAGTAGAGAGAAGAAAAAGAAACTAGTAGGAGAGACAAGTAGATCAACTAGTAGCTCTCCTGCATGGTTGGTTCAACAGGAGATAAACGGGAAGAAATCTATCTTTTCCTGTTTGGTTCAACTAATGGGAGAGAATAAAAAAAACCACATATGGTCAATTTACAATATTAGTATATTACCCATGTAAGAAGTGCAGGATAATAAATGCAACGAGTATATAAAATAAAATTAAAAAAATCGTCATTAAAAACAAAAAGATATACATTTTGCTTTAGATTAGTCCAATTGCACAAGGCCCCATTAAGTGCAGAACAGACCTGCACATTGCACTCCATGATCACAATATTTTCTTCGTTCATGTTTTTAGAAATAATCAAACCATATCAAAATAATAAAATAACATACATAAGATATCCGGTTTTAGGATTTTTTTTTTTTTTTACAGAGCATAATTGTCTTTTTGCAAATATGTGAGTTAGTTTCTCCTCTCAAAATCACTCCAATTTGGGAAGGGGCAAAAAAGTGGGCCTTTTTCTTCCCCTTTTTTTTTTTTTTCTCTTCCCTTCCTTTCTTCTCTCTCTTCTCCCCAACCAAGTGCATCTAATTCTTAACAGGCACAGAAAACGACCCCATTCTTTTGCAACCAACTTCATGTGCATGAAGGCTCCTACCACCCTCAAAAGCAGACCCCAGAGCCCTTTTCAAATTGACAAGGAGACCAAACAAGATCATTAGACACAAACTACATGCTAGTTCTTCATCGTTCAACAAAAAGAAAAATATGGAAAACAAGATGCAAGTTTCCCAGCAAATTCAGAGATTCAAAGAGCCCCATTATCAATCTACCAAAACTGAACATTTTCTATCAGTCCAATAAGAATGACGAAACCCTATCTCACCAGTGAAGATGTATGACCGTCAGCTGAACAGAGAAAGATGAGACTCAGTGCATCTCACCAATTAGGGTTTCACCAGTTCCCTTGCCATCATGTGTTCCTCTTCTTAACATCCCTGCCCTGCTAGCCAAAGCAGATGTATGGTCTGCTCTAATTTTCCAAGAGATTTGAAAGTCTAGTGGGTGTATCAAAAGATACTAGCTAGTCTAGCAGATTGTTGGTGTTAACTTCACTAAGAACCACCAGCCGAATGAAAGCTTTAATCTCAGAAGGAACTTTGGCCTTCCAAATAAGATGAAGTGAAAAAGACAATTAGATTTAATGAGGTGGTCAAAGAAAGATTTACAAGTGAAAAAGTCTGAAGAATCCACACCCCAAACCTGGACAACCTACCTGTTAGAAGCCTGACAATTCCACCAACAGAGAAATTAATGAAGTAAGCTCCTCTACCTCCCAATTATTTAGATTTCCTTAAAAAAAATGAAAAAGACAATTAGATTTAATGAGGTGGTCAAAGAAAGATTTACAAGTGAAAAAGTCTGAAGAATCCACACCTCAAACCTGGACATCCTACCTGTTAAAAGCCTGACAATTCCACCAACAGAGAAATTAATGAAGAAAGCTCCTCTACCTCCCAATTATTTAGATTTCCTTAAAAAAATGAAAAATTAAAAAAAGCACAAACATTATCCATAGGCCACATAGCCTTAAATTTTGGACATTCAAATTTTTCAGGATTTGAAAGGAAATCAAGTTTCAGTTTCCATTTTGCAAAATTGGTCTGCCTAGATCGAGGATTTCGTTTGGGAAAAGGAAAGGAAATAAGGACACTCATTTTCCATTGAATTCTCCTTCCATATTAAATATTACTAAAATGAATGTTTGTTTTAATAGGAAAAATCAAATATTAATGATGTGTAAAATCAAAAATTTGTTCATGGATTTGGTATATTTATTTTTTCTCACTTTCCTTGATAACTAAATAAGAAAATGTGGATTCCTTAATTTCATTTCTTTTCCCTAATATTTTCTGTGTTCCAAACAGGGCCTAAAAGAAAAACTGGGAAAAAAAAAGGAAAAAGTTTTGGGGTTGTTTATTTTGTTCTAAACTATTCATAATCATCTGTTTTAATGTTTTCCAAAACTTCATTCATAAATTCCATAAATTGATTTGAAGTTTCAGCCGTTTATTCAAATCGTAATCAAATTTTACATAAATTGATACCCTCAAAATTTGTGTCAGATAGAAATTTCAGTCCTTGGTATTACCACAACATGACAAAACAAAAGAGACAACAACATTAGATAAGACAAATCCCCCAACTAGATACCCTCCCAAGAAGTGAGTATGAGATCACCACCACCCCCACCCCCCACCCCCCACGCAAAAAAAAAATAATATTTTAGTGCAAGGAATGAATAAATGTTAAACTTGTTAAATAAACCTCTTAAGGACTCTCAAAAGGAACGTCTCTGGCCTCCAAGCCAAATTCACTTTCACTTATTTTAACTATGTACCACATGGAATTCACCTCCAAGG
This sequence comes from Malania oleifera, assembly GCF_029873635.1. Lineage (NCBI taxonomy): Eukaryota > Viridiplantae > Streptophyta > Magnoliopsida > Santalales > Ximeniaceae > Malania > Malania oleifera. The sequence goes on from NC_080422.1 coordinate 18,960,584, forward strand.
GAAACTGCCATAATCATTTACCCAAGAGAGCCACGTTTTAATTACCTTTTACCAAACATGGCCTTAAATTATAGCATGAACTTCTCAACGGGAGCATTTTTTTTTAATTGATGACCTCTGATGAGGCTGTGTCTAAACCAGTTCAGTAAGTGAACCAGTCAAACATAAGATTAAATTGATTAATTGGTAGCTGCTCTGAATTTTCTTAAAATTTGTCTAATTGAATCAAATTCAGTATGAGGTAAATTCAGGGGTTTCTTTTCAAATTTTAAACCTCATAAAAAATGAAAATGACAAATTTAAAAAATAATAAAAATAAAAACAAAACCTAAGTACTTAATTGAATTGATAAAATTTATTTTCATCTAGCAATAAATTATATTACTTTTATTTATAATTATTAACTAAATATATGACAAAAAGGTATTATTTATATTAAATAATTTTTTTTTATTTATGTAATCATTTTTTAATCTTATCTAACATTTATGCTCTTGCGATTTGATAAGGTAAAAGTTGAAAAACAACACATATAGAAATATTAGATATCAAACAATTAAAATAATCCAGAATTTAGATTTACTAGCCGGATCAAGTTCAATTCAGAACTAATTCAATAAATTAGATTTGAATTCAACGTTCAGCAACACTTTTTTTCCAGGTGGCACCAAACCGGGGGAAGAAATGACCAGCCCCCGCAGCTCCCTCATCACTCCCTCAAAACACCAATTATTTTAAACCATACATTTACAACTTCATTTGAATTTTGTCATATGTGCTAATCTTGTATCCATATTACAAAATCTGCTACACATTACGAACTTCAAATATTTGAATTGTTTAGCACATACAACATGTTGTCCATTCAACAAGGAACAGCATGTTAACTTGCCTTACCAAACATAAAAGGAACCCATAAATACAAATGAAGACCAACAATAAAACTAACGGGCAGGATAACCAACATCAATCAAATAAACAGTTGCACATACCTCACACCCCCAATATCAGTGCATGAACTCAATATTGTTTGGTCACTGTGGAGCCATGCAACAGTTCTAATTGAACCAGGAGAATTATCAACTTCTCTTGGAGGTGCATCTGGACGATTCAAATCAAATATACGAAGTATTTTTTCAAATCCACCAGTGAGAAGAAGGTGTGTATCCTGCAAAAAGATTGACAAACTTAACGACAAGGAAAAACAGGCACAAATGCATATAACATATGTAAGATGGTGTGATATACAAAAGTAAAGGATGTGATAAAATCAAACAATTGAGCATGTTTTCAATAAGAAAAATAATCAGAGAGAGGGAATAGAAAAAAAAAAAAAAAAAAAAAGAAAAATATCATCTTCAAAACAAATACAAAACAAATTTACTTGGAAAAGGGAGTACAGGAGTAGCATAAGGCGGTGAAGCAAGGAATACACAACTTGTGTTCACAAAGAATTGTGCACTACCATCTTACAGGTGCTCCTAGCATTTACTTCCCTACAAGGCATATCAAGTGCACAATAACAAATTAATTGAATGATTTTAACCCTTCAATTATTCAGCAAATTTGGGCAGTAAACCAGCATGAAAATTTTTTCACACACAAAAGTTTGCAGATGATTGAAGCTGATCTATGTGGCCTGCAAATATGTTAGCGTGCATGAGTGATTGATTATGCTGATTTGGCTAAAATAGTTATCTTGAATTGGACCCACTAATGGTGGGGCATATTTGAAATAACAAGCCATAACCCTATTGCAACAATGTTCACAGTTAATTTAAAACCCAAAAAAAATAAAAAAAACTATAGAAAACCGCCAAAGGAACAAAACCTACACAAATGTCTATAACAAATACCAGAAAGGAATAGTCATCAAAAAATATACCTCTGAAAAGGCACATGCCCTAACAATGTGCTTGTGCTCAAAACAATGCAATTCATCCCCAGTCAATGCATCCCACAATTTCCTGCAAATGAATGAGACTTTATTTCAACTTCAAAAATACACAAGCGCTGTCTATATTAACAAAACCATCTTCATGTTTTAACATAAACAATAGAGCCAGCCTGCCAACAATAAAAATGATATGAAAACTGGACGCAACCTCTGACAACAGTTGGCCTTCTAAATAGTTTCATTAAGCAAATCAAAACTAAATAATAGAAAAATGACTGCTTCTTGATGAAAAAAAGAAAAAGAAAAAGAAAATAAATAAAAAAACATACAAACAACTAATCATCTCAAGAATCTCAGCATACCAGGTATAGCACAGACTTAACCCTGCAAGACTGGTACCCCACTGAAATATGATAACTGACATTCCATATATAGTGCATAATGCACATGGCATTTTTAGGAACATTTCTCCACCTTTTTCTTTTGTTAATAAAAGAACACTTCATTTGCCTTTCTCCAGTTCAAAATATGCTCAAAAATACTGAACCATATTCCCTTGATGACTCATAACTACCCTGAGAAAGTATGTACAAGCCTAATTTAGCCCCAAACCTATAAATGACCTCTTGTTGCACAAAAAAGACTCAAAAGGCAGAAGCCCATATTCACATTCTTGCCTGTGTTGTAGTGAAAGCATTCTACATTTAGGTAGCTTGAGCCGAAAAGAAGAGTTGACTGGAGAATCCAATCAGTCTTACAGCATTCAAAATATTTTTTTTTTATTGCACTAGTGCGCCACTCTTAGACAAATGAAAATTTGTAACAAAAATTACAACTTTAACTAAATAAAATTAAATTTTTAATAACCACCAGAACCCCAGAATTCGGATAAAACCTGGACAACAATAAATAAGAAATTTAATGATGGATTAAAAATACTAATCAATTAGCACGGTTGAAAGAAAAGGGCAAGATTTAAACTAGCCCATGTTTAATAATTTAAGTAGGTAAAACAACTTACATGACAATCTATATGTCAATCATGTAACTAATCAAGTACACATAAGTTATAACATGTGTGATGTGTTGTGTATTTTTCAGATTTTAAATTCAAGCTTCTACTCCAATTATTAACCCATTTCTATGCTTTCAGTTATTCAGATTTTAATTTGTTCTTCAATACTCTAAAACTACCAGAGCACAATTTAAAATAATGTAATCTTAAACACAGGAAAAAAAAAAAAAGTTTGAAACCTGCCTGGTCAAATAAATCACATGTATATCCGTACTACGACCAAGATGGTAATAAGTATGTGAATAAACCATAACACCCTGAAGATAACAAGTATGCAACATAGCAGGAGTAAAAAAAAAAAAATTGCTGTGATCAAGATGCAATATATACCAGCACTTGTATATTTTTGTGCTCATGACATAAATGGTACCATAACATCAGTAAGATAATAAATATGCAAAGCAAAAGGCGAAAAACAAATACTCCACATATTTCAAAAGACAAAGAAACAGAAATTATCAATCATTCAAATTTTGCATAAAACAAATATTAAGTAGTTATCAGCTTGAAACATACGCAGTAAAATCTGCAGAGCCAGATGCAGCACGTAAAGCATTAGTATCCAGGCAACAACTCCAAACTGCACCTTTGTGCCCTTCAAAGGTTCCTATCCAATCACCAGTTTCTCCATTTCTAAGCATTGGACTAGAATCTGTGTGACAAAATAACATAAAACCATTTTAAAGATTTTAATTTTTGCAACAGAACAAATTTATGCACACTAGACTCATATTGAAAAATTGAAAAATACCAGGCCTACCGTGTAAATGGTATTTTAACATATCTAGAAACAAAATTTGCTCATCTTGCATTAAATTAAATTTGCATACAGTGCAGCAAATAGTATATTTGTGCATGCACAAATGACATAAGCTTTGCTAAGTGAGCACGCATGCAAGCACAGACATAGGCCACCCTGATTCTTTCTACTTTTTAAACACACAGGATTGCAAAAATGTGCACCACAAATTGAGATCATGAACGTAAACTGCATTCAGTCATAACAAATCCTTAGATCGTGCCTTTCTTGACTCTTCATGTTTAAATCCCTTTGCTACACCTAGTCAAGTCTATATGTTCCAGAAAGTGACATGAACTACAAGAATTGAGATTTTACCCAAAAAAAAAAAACATTAAGTCTATAGTTGCATTGCTCCAGAGGCATCAAAGGCCCCTTTGCAACGTTTTCTTAAGTAGTACATAAAATAAAAGGTAGGTAGAGAAGGGTCATTCTAAGGAATCAAACAGCCACTGGCAATATGAGAGAAACTTAACTCTATAATTGCAATGCTCCTGAGGCATCAAAGGCCCCTTTGCAATGCTTACTATAGTAATACTAAAAGAAAAGGTGGGTCATTCTAAATAATCAAACAGCCACTGGCAATATGAAATAGACATATGCTAAAGGTAATATCGAAGGCATTAACAATTAACATCAACGTACTTAAGACTGGAAAACTAAACAAATTTCATACCTTTATATGTTTCTATAAGAGGAATCATTTAAAACCATCTTACATCAAGAAACTAGACAAATCAATTCAAGTAGTGATATATTAATGTGGAAAAAAAAAAAGAGGAGAAAATGAGCGTAACTGACACATTCTTGCAAAGAATTCACAGCTAATGAACTTAAGGTATAGTTTTTTATGTTCTGATTTTATGCACAAGCCTGATACCATCCAACAACAGGTCCCTTCTTTTTAAAATTATATAATGTACCAGAAACTTATAATAGTAGTCTTAATTATAAAATAGATTTGGCAATTTGTCAATTATTTCCTCCGTACTTACGCATGGCATCTTCTAGCTTTTTATAAGTTCTACATAAAGGCTATTTGCGAAGAGGTACACACACACTTGAATAATCCATTTATTATCTTCTCTTCATGTCATCTTCTACCTATAAACAACGATCAGTAAGGTTATTAATTGAGGAGGTGAGTACGCAGATATAGCCTATAGGCTACTTGGTACAGTCCAGACCCTATGTGCATTGTCAAAATTAGGGCAGCTTTATGTGCCTTGAAGCCCAATGAGTCATCTTCTTCAAAGAGTGCAGAAGAAGAAACAGATAACATGTTTGTCTGCATCACTAGCTTTCAGTTTCCATTGTAAGTTTTGTACCATCAGAAAACAACCTTCTTGTGGTAAGGTGTGCCCGAATTCATTTTTTATTTTCCTTGGATTAAATAATTCTGAACACAATTATTTAGTCAAAAATTTAAAAATAAAAATATCATGCAAATTTGAAATAAAAAAAAATAAAATATCCATAAAATTTCTAAAACTTATTTTGAATAATAATCACCTAAAAAAAAGATATATCAAGAGAGAAAGAGAATACAACCTTAAAAATGAAAATTAATAAGAGAACAAAAAAAGCAAACCAAACAGTACTGCCAGTCATCCAAAAGAGACCTAACAGAAGTCACCTAAGAAAACCCCTTTTCAATGTCTTTCCATCATGATTAATAGAGTATGCAAATTCTCCAACTCCCGTTGTCCTGTCTTTCCCTTACTTTACTGCCATCCAAATGAGCTTCCTTGCCTACCAGATCAAGTAACCACAAACCCATTTTATCCAGCAAATGTTGAACATGAGACTTGGGGTTGGGCAAAGCACCAGCCTTGATCTACTCAATTTTCTCTCTTTCCTTGCCAATTTAAATCATCCTCAAAAAATAGGAACCCTCTAAAGCATCTATTGGAGATGGATGGTTATAGGAAATATCACCTAATGGATCAGAGAAATCAGATCCATGCCCTAATTGATCACAAACCTCATCCATAAGTAACCTGCCATCACAATCAAAATCACTATCCAACACACACTCAATATGAAATACATCACCCCATTTCTTCTTCACCTTAATGAGGTTTTCCTCATCAACCTTCTTTACTGAATCTATCTTTGACCCGTATGAAAGATCCATGAAATAAAAACTGCCATCAGTATTTCTTTTCTAAACCTAATTTCCCTTTGCATTCGCACCATTATGCCTCTCAAATGATGAGTTCCTTTTCTCCATTTCCTTCTACGTGTGACGAGTACATAACTTTGACATTGCTGACTTTCCTTCAATCAGAGATTTTGTCACCCAGTCCCACCCCTGCCATTGCATTATTAGAACTCAGAGCATCTTGATTACCAACCTGATCAGCAACAAAATAATCCTCACTGCACTTCCTTCTTCCTTGAGACCTTTGTCTGACACCCATTCTCCATAGAAACACCTTCGGAAAATTTATCAATTTTCCAAAACCTTCCTTCCCCTCCTCTCAGCCCACTAGAAAAATGCTCACGATTTCACTCGCACTTACATCTCTTGCCAAATAAGACATGCCACAAATCTGTTTCTCCTGCATCAGCACACTTTGCCTGAAACCAGACCTGCTGAACCGTTCCTTTTAAACCCTCCTCCTCACAATCTTCACTTACACTCCCACTTTTCTGCAATATTTGATGGCTTGAGAGGTACCCAGCACGCACCCTCCACTTGTATAGTGGACCCTCAAATTCTGTTGGGCATCAACTTAGGCCTGCGAAGATAATGCAGCAGAACTCCCTGTCTGCAAAGAAGCAGCAGCAAATCTCCTTGGCACCTGCAAAGAAGAAGCATCCAGTCTCCCAGGCATCTGTGAAGAAGCAGCAGCCAATCTCTCATTCTCCAGTGCCATAGCAGTCCTGCTCAGGCCAAAAGATTTCCTATGTGTGTTTGAGATCTTTATCTAAGCCTGATCACATATATTACCACACGTGATTGCAAATGGACCATCACACCTTAAAAGCCCCAGGACTCCTTGACCCATCGCCATCCTTGAGACCCTTAATATGGACTGATGAGAACAATCAGGAGAATGGGCCTAAACCTGACAAGCATGGATAATGGGCTTGCCCAGAGACCTAAAAAATGTGTTTATTTCCCAACAACTGGGTCAAGTGCACTGTCATTTTAAGAATCCCTTACCCAACCCACTCCAAACCAACAAACTACCAGTATCAGCTGCAGACACTGCAACCCCCTCCCTCCCACAACCCTAGCTTCCCCGAAACCTCCTGAACCACCAGCTGCCGCCATTCTAACGGGCACCAATTCATAGACTCCGTAGTTCCCGCAGCGTCGCTCGCCCTTCGCTGATTTGAACTACCAGAGGTTATATCCTTCCAACTCTGGCAAACATCAATCCCTGCAGAGTGGGCCACGACCTACGCTTATGACTTGCTCCTCTCCTCTGTGCACACAACCACCTGCAACTCTTGCATATAGCTTTGCCAACCCTCCCCAGTCAGACTTCCAGGGATAAAGATTGAATAACCCTTACCATTCAAATGCAGAGTTAACGAACAGCTGCAGACACTACAACCTCCTCCCTCTTACAATCTCTAGCTTCCCTGAAACCTCCAGAACCACTAGAAGCTGCCATTCTAACAGCCACCAATTCACAACCTCCGTAGTTCCTGCAGTGCCACTTGCCCTCCACTGCTTTGAACTACAGGAGGTTACATCCTTCCAACTCAGGCAAACATGAATCCCTGTAGAGTGAGCCATAACCTTGGCTTGCGACTTGCTCCTCTACTGTGAACAGGCAATCACCTGCAACACTAGCATATACCTTTGCAACCCTCCCCAGCTTCCAGGGATAAAGATTGAATAACCCTTACCATTCAAATGCAGACTCAATTCCAGAAATTTACTATTATGATTTAATTTAATTGTCGCCCAACTCTGAACTACCTATAACAAATGAACTCCAATCTCAAGATAACTGACGACAAGCACTCGCATACCCATCTTGTAGCTGATTAAAATAGTCTAAATCCATTAGTCATGATCCTAAGATTTCTCCTCTAGATGTACAAAACCCCACCACTCCCCACCTTTTTCCAGTTGCAAATCAGAAGTTTTCCTTTCAATCTGATACAATTTGTGGAATTCTCCTCATACCTAGTTTTAAACAAACCTATTACCTATCAAAGCAAACAAAGAAACCTTGAAGAGAGAGCAAGAGCAAGACATATACCACCTCCATTACTATGCAATGATGTTCATAAATTTTAACCTCCATATATAATTGCTCAAGGAACGAGAGCACTAAAAAACAAGTGAAATTTAAAATATAATAATTAAATAAATTTTTCTAATAACAAAACAAATTCATTAGAAAAATGAAAAATTACAAGAGAAGAAGAATAAGACATACTCCATAAAAAAGGATAAAAAAAAAACAGAATTACATCAATGCTGCCTTCCAAATCCAATCCCACAAGCCCCCAAAAACCCCACAGGAATGTAGGTAAAAAGAAGCAAGAAAAGAAACTTTCTCCTAAAGAAAAATCAAAGAAGTCTTCTGATCTTTAAGAATTTTTGCATTCTTTTCCAGCCAAAGAACCCACAAAATAGCAAATAGTACGCAATATTAATCAAACAATTTATCAGTTCTCAATTTTTAGTTTCAGCTTTTGTTTTTAATTTTTTGCTTAACTTTTTCAAAAATATTTTAATCCATAAAATATGTTTCTATGCATTTTGTTAATGCTCAAACAGGACAAAGTTACACCTTTACGAATGGATGTTTAATGTAGCAACGCAGTTCCTCAACTTTTACACATTCGAGTTGTGGGACACTGATATTTTATTTTTCCTATTGGAGGGATTAAACTTTGAATTTTTTGCAATATGGGACAAGCATCACACAAGCACCAGGGACCAAATGGAAATCTAAGGCATCAAGTTATTAAATTACTGGGGACCAAAGCTCTTACCCCATTTTTTTTTCTTTTGATAAACAAAGAATTGTATTAAAAGAGAGAAGAATCTACATCAGAAAATTAGAAAGAGAAAGGAAAAGAAAAAAGAAACAACACGGATAATAAGAAATAGTCTCTTTACATCAATAGAAACTAGTTACAAAGAATGCAACCTAAACAAAGTACCAAACTCAATGTAACAGGGCTAACCAATCCCACTGCCAGTTCCAGAGAAACATTACTGCAGCAAACCAGAGTTCCCTCAGTAGGGGAGAAAAAACCATTTGCTGACACCCACAATGGCACAAGATAACCCACTCTACTTCAAATCAAATTGTTAGCAGTAGCCACACACTTGAATATTCTAGCATTCCTTCCCAACCAAACACACCAAATAATAGCCATAACAGTGCAACCCCATAGAGCCTTCCTATCCTTTCCTTTGCCAAAACCCCTAAAAGTAACGGTATAAAAGGCCTTCAAAGTGAATGGACAGACCCAATTTTCACCAAATATACCAAATAACTTATTCCAAATAGCCAATGTGAAAGGGCAATGAAGAAAGAGATGTGTGCAAGTCTCTTCACTCCTCATACAAAGTACACGAATGTTCAGTGACAGGGCCTTATTAGGTCTTCTTTTTTTAAGCAAATCATTGCAATCCAAATAAAAGCTTTTATTTTTTAGGGAGCTTTAGCTTTCCAAATCAAAGGATACAAAGCAAAAGGATCCGCAGTAGAATCACAAGTCAAGTAGGTGAAAAAAGATTTACAGGAGAATTCCCCAGGACCTAAACTCCAAACCCTATTATCACTCCCCAAATGAACACAAAAAGAATCAACTAACACAGTCAAAAGAACCATCTCATTAATCTCTCTCTCATTTAGATTTCTCCCAAAATGGAAGTTCCAAGAATACCAATCTTCTTGCAAAAAAAAAAAAAGCAGAAATCAGAGTGTCATAAACATTTGGTAAACAAAAAAGACAAGGAAAGGTACCAGCCAAAGGCATCTCCCCCAATCCAATGATCCTCCCAAAAGTGAATACGCTCCCCATTACCCACTGTATAATGGACTTTAGGAAGTAATCATAAATCAGAGATACAAACTTCAAAGGACTAGAATAAGTAGTGTTAATTCTCACTTCAGCATCCAAGCCATTTTGCAGCACTCCAAATTTACTGCAAATTACCTTATGCCAAAGAAAATTAGGCTCCGAAGGTAAGGACCATAACCATTTCCCCACTAAAGCGATGTTTTTGGCCACCAAGTTACCAAGACCCAAGTATCCCTCCCTTTTAGGCCTACAAACAGTCTGCCAACCACAAGATGATCTCTACTACCCTCTACCTCGCTCGACCATAAGAAATTCCTCAATAATTTCTCAAGCCTCCATGCCAATCTCACAAGGATTCTAAAAAGAGAAAGGTATTACAAGGAATGGAAGATATACAAGCATGGATAAGGGTAGTAGAAACCCCTAAAGTGAAGCACACCCCTTTCCATCCATCGAGTCTCCTAGCCACTCTCTCAGAAACGGGGTCCCCAGAACAGTCCACAATGAGATTACCACCAAGGGGGACACCTAAAAAGTAATAAGCCAAGTCAAAACGACACAACTGAATTATTGTCAATTCTTTGTTAAAAAAAAAACTTAAATTAAAAAATAAAAAAGAATTATGTTCAGACCCTAAAATAGGAACCAAGTAAAATCTCGGACTCACTACTTTAATTGCTTTTTGCTGAAGTGTCATCCACATCAAGTTTTTGTTAGTTCTCCATTGTTTGTGTGGCAACAATCACCACAATTGCAAAAGTTTTGAAGTTTAATACCTCCAGTCGGAAAATAAAAACCAGTCCCAAAAAAAAGGAATGGGATAGTAATTTAATCCCCTCTCGTGTAATTTATCCAACAAGTTAATGTATAATATTTCAATGTACCAAAAACTGCTTACTTTTTTTCTCCTAAAGCAAGCTGTTCCATACTGCTCCCTCTCCACATCCAGTTCCATCCTTAGTGAATCCATCCCTGAAGTAAATCCCATATTTCGTCCAAATGCAAATTAAAGGTGAGAGTCATGCCCCTGGGATGCACCATGATGCATCTAAAGAGTAGGAAATAATTGCCATTTGATTATTCTATGATTATTAGATACCGACAAAAAAAAAACACTTACTCACAATTCCACTTTATAAACCTCAAGATGCACCCCTAGTCATGCCAATGTGGTTCCTCAGTGCCAATCACAAGCCACATAAGAAAATATGAGTCAAAGTATGTAACATTTTGACTGTGAGGCAACCTGATTGTGGTCCAATATTAAGGACCACGATTAGTATTGCCCAATACATACAAGTGTAAACAATAGAGCAAGTACCTATAAATTTAGAACTATTTAATTTTTTTTTTTTTTTTACCATGTCCCTCCTTACTCTAAGCCTCAAAAATGAAAGAAAGTTTTTTCCTACTTCTCACATTAATTCCCATACAAGCATTTTTTTATAGCAAAAAGAAATATATTAAGGAAGAAGAAATGATAAATCACCAACATGAAACTATTGGAAAAAAAAGACATCCAAAGAAAGAAAAATAAAACAAAAGAGGAAGGAAAAAGACTAACAAAACCTAATTAAGAGAACCCCTCCTGAATCCCTTGCTACTATAATTTATAGAAGGTCACAAGTTGGCTAATTCCTGCTGACTGCTGCAACATTCCCATTAATTTCCTCATACGCCACCACAATCTTTTGCCAGACCATTTTCCTCAAAAATAGGAAATCCCCCCAAGCTCTCAATTCGAGATGGTGGTCCAAATGATAGATAGCCGAGTAAATCAGATGGTTCAAACATATACTCCTGTTGTTCCCAAATTTCATCCGATGACAGACCATCATCACATGCAAATACGCAAGCGACGTCATTTGCATCCTCCAACATATCTCCCCATTTCTTTTTCTCCTTACCTTTAATATCCTTTTCTCTCAAGTCCCTTTTTTGACTGTTTACATCCACCTGCCCCACTGCCCTACAAAGATCAAAACTTACTGCCCTTACAATTATCATTGTTAATTCACTCATCTCTACTTTGTTCCTGCACAAAATCAAGTTTAACTGGAACATCATCCTCAGAAACTGCCTGAGCTTTCATATCCCTACTCCCATCTATAGCAGGTGAAGAGTTCTCGTTCACCAACCTCTCACCATACCCACTTCTCTCTGCCACTAAAGAAGCAGAAACAACATTTGAATTCCAAATTAACCTGGGCCATTCCTGACTTTTACTGAAGCATCCCTAACAAATCTCTTGCATAGATGTACCCACCTTCTACTCCAATTGCAGATCAACTTTTTTAGGAAGATTAGAAATTCCCTTCGTCTGCAAAGCTTGAGAGAGAATGCATCTACCACTGGTTTACAGATTTTTATTCAGCACGTTGCTCATATTATGGACCTGACCAGTGCGGGATTTATTGGGCCCATATGCTCTAAGCTAGCTGAAGAATGACCATTGTTCATAGCATGGCCTTTTTGAATATCCAAAATGTGGTCCAATTCCCAAATGCAAAGTAATATTCAAAACGCCTGGCCCAACCCATTCCAACCTGCACCATTTCCGTTTAACTCAATAGGCCCACTTTTGGCAAGGCCCAACCTCAACAATCCCCCTCCCCCCTCAACAACAACAGATTTGATTCTTCCTTGCTGTCACAACCTCGCTCCACGATCGAACATTGTTCTAAACTCCCTTCCCAACCTCACCTTTACCAGAATCAATTGCCATCACATGAAATTCTTTAGCCAACACATGGAATCCTACATAAACCCTCTCCACCATCTCCTTTAAGTGCATTGGGAACAAAAACGAAATAAATCTTTTTTCTCATCATTCCAACCCTACCTCCAAAATATTCCACATCTTCATTGAGTGAAACATTGGCCAATACCTTCCAATTTGCATGCTTCAATTACCCCTTCCCAATCTTCCAAATACCAACACCACCCCCTCCAAAAACCACTTGACTGATAACAAAAATAGCCTCATCCATTGATTTCAAGTTGGGTTAAACTCGAGCACGAATTAAATCTCACCCTTTCCCACTCTATCCAGTCTCAAGTTGAAGGTTTTCCATTCAATCTGGACTGATCTTCTAGAACCCCCTTCCTTCATGGCATACGATTGCCATAGCAATAGGCTGAAGCTTTGATGAATATAGGGAGGAAAAGGGAAGGTTTCCCAATACACCTGAACCTTTTAAAATGCTTATTTGTTTAAAGTTCTTTGTGGTCCATAACCTTTAAATGGCTCTTTTTGAACATTTTCAGTTTATTAACCACATTTAAGAGAACGTTCAGTGAAGATGCCCTGGTGTTATGATTCCAGTAAATTTCATAGCACATTTTGTGAATACTGCTCAACACTCTTCTATGGAATACATAAATAGTTTCGGTACCAATTCACGTATTAAACTGTAACAGTATGATATATTCAAAACCAATATATTATGCAATAGTTTGACAAAACAGTAGCAACACATGAGCAACAGCTAATAATTTAGCATCAGAATAAATATGGAATAAGGTGATAATATAGCCCAGCCTATGTCTTCAATGTTCCTTATCACCCTCCAAATTTCTCAAAATTGAAACTTCACTTTTTAAATTTTATTTGTTTATCTTGATCATGAATCATATGACACCAAATTATCTAAGAATCTTGTAAGAACTATCACCCAAAAAAATGATTTCATTCTTGTGCCCTGAACATGAATCATATCATCTGACACCAAATTATCAGAGAATCTAGCAAAACCATCGACCAAAAAAAAAAAAAAAAATTGAATGATGATCTTAGTCAAATTTCCAGCACCAGAGCAGTTCCGGAAATTTCAGCTACTCGTCCTCTGTTCTTTCACAGTTTTGTAGAGTATTTCAGGACAATTGCACACTCTGCAACTCATCACATGCGATCATCAGCATAAGCATAATCATCATAATCATGAAAAAATATCACACAAGCAACAGGTTGGTAAAAATGCATAATAATAACTACGCCGCTCAATGCAGACATTGACAGATTTGAACAGTAATTCATACCCTTGCTGGCACTGATAAGGAAGAATCCATCGGGTGTGACCGGACTGTAGAACAAATCGACGACCGGCCGCGAATGCCCGTGGCATACCAGCGGCACCGCCACCTTCTTCTTGTCCATGGACCCAATTTAAAAATTAAAAAAGGATTAAAAAAAGAAAACCGTAGAGGTGACCCTCCGATATGCAAGAAGGAACAATTCAAACATTCAAACCCTAAACTAGCATACTACAGCCTCGTACTAAGAAATCACCAAACAAAAAAACACGGATGAATCAGAACCGATTGTCAAAATAACTAAAATCTAGGGTTTGTTTGTGTAAAAAATTACAATTTTTTTTTTTTTTTTTACAGAAGAGTTTGACGGATCTGGTTTTCAAATTTCGAGGACTATGAAAACGCCTACGAAAGATCTACAGTATAAGGAAAATATGAAGAAGAAACAAACTACAAAATAGATTACAAATGGGCTACAGAGGCTGGGAAGGGCCAGAAGGATGTTGCGGACTGAGCGTTATTTATAGTCTGAAAGTTCAGGGAGTGAATTTTTGGGGGAATATACGACACTAACGACCCGCACCTTCCCCTCCCTTAAGAAATGTCTCATTCAATTTTTCATAACAACATTTCCATGGTTGCAAAAAGTATATATTATACTTCTCAGTTATTATATTATAATTTTTGATATGTTCGCATAACGATTGACTACAAAATTGACTTTTAGGATATCAATATAATTTTTATCTATATATGAACATGTTTTACAACCAAAATGAAAAAAAAAAATTGATTAGTAATATCTAATTTCTGAATAACTAAACTGCAAAATTTTTATTATAAGAACCCGAACCATGATATACGGGTTTAAATAAATAAGAGAGGAACAAATTGGGAATTTAACAGATTTCATCGATGAAGCCAGTATTCGTCAACGAAGTCCATGTAAGTCTCGTCGACAAAGTTCAAAAGCTCATCAACGGGAAGCCGAGAGGTTTCGAAAAATCGGAGATCTCAGACTCGTCGACAAGGTCTTGGTCTCGTCAACGAAAAGACTATAGAGTCTCATCGACGAGGACGCAATTCGTCTACAATAAGTGATCGGGTCAAAGGGCTATAAATAGAAGTTTCATTACTTCAAAGTTAAGAAAACTCAAATATCTTCTCTCTATCTCTCTAGAACTCTCCCTACTCTCCATCTTTCTAGATTTCTTCGTTGGTCGTCACAAGAATCGTAAATCTGAAGTTACCACGAGAATCGTGGAAGGATTCTCTACAAGTTCTACGGATCAGAATTTTGTTTTAGAGATTTCAAGGTTGACATAAAAATGAGGTAAGGCTCGATTTTCAATTCTGATCCGGTAGTTTTGTAAAGAACGGTGTTATGAGTATACTCTGTACTGTTGGTTGTAGGTTTTGGAACTCGGTTCACTGTTTAGGGACCTTAGAGTTCAGGATTCGATATTTGGGGTAAAGGTAAGGGAAATTGTATTTATATCGGTTATTTTTTAAATCAGACTCAGTAGAACTGTGGTTCACAGTACTGTGTGTGTGTTTTGGCTACTCATTTGGGAGGATCTAATGGGGAAAATTATGGGTTTTTCATGAATACAGTTTTGGGGAAAAGGGGGCGATGGGTTGCATCCCTGGTTTTGTTGAAAACTAAATGTATATGTTGATTTATACTGTGTTATAGGGATGGTCGTGCCTTGACTTGTTTAAACTATACGTGTTTGGAAAACCATGATTTTAGATTACCAAATGGGTGTGGTTTGTTTGGTTATATGAGCATGCATATGTATGTGATTGGTTGAAATGCTAGTAGGAACGCAGTTCCGAATTATTTTAGGTACTGAGAGTGTCCGGCTCTATATCCGAGGGCGTATGAAATCGCTGGCCATAGATTAGCTGAGTGTCCGACTCTATATGCAAGGGCGTGAACCTATTCCGGCATATCAGGCCAAAGGGTGTGGATCCACCAGTGTAGCGTTAGTACGATGTCATGGGAGTCGGGGACTAGCCATGGGTCGGTGGCGCCGTGTTAGCCGGGTGTGACGACACTGGGATTTCTGATCATGTGTGCGTGTGCGTGTATGCACTGTTGTGAATTAGTACTAGAACTGTATTTAATTGCGTGTATATTGCATCATGATAACACTCAAATGCCACACACCGATATAACCTGTGTTCTTCCTTATTGAAAGGTGTCTCACCCCTACTGTACGTACATTTTTATAGGTCCTTCATGTAACTAAAACTAGCGTCCTTATGTCGAGAGCGTAGTGGTCGGTGTACTGCGGATAGCGCTTGGGTAAGTATTAGGACTTGTATTTTGTGGGTTGCCATTTTGGGATATGTTGGGCACCCGTTTGTACGTTATTGATGGAACCTTGATTCTGTCCTTGTATAAACTCTGGTGCGGTACTGTATGTATGTAGAATGACCATATTTTCACTACGTATATTCTGTTATATTTGGATGTGTATAGGATGCCTGGAAACTCCACGGGGTCAAACCCTCATCCTTGTTCTGTATCTTGGATGTTTTGTGTGATACAGGAACTGGTTGGTTTACATTTTCACCCCTGGGTCCTATTTCCGGGTTCGAGGTGTGACAGTTTAGTATCAGAGCTAACCAGGTTGTTAGGTCTTGTAGACTTGGTTAGGCTTAGCTGTGAGTACATACCAGAGTATAGGATGTTGGATATGGGTAGAGTTGGTTGAGGGTTGTTCAGTTGCTAGACTGGGATTTATCGACTGTATTTCGTGTTTTTCCTATGATGACGATTGCAGTAAAAGCAGGGCAGATCATTGATGACTTTCGTGTTGGTGCGATGGGGCAGACCTGGACCTGGTAGGGAATAGTTAACACAATTAGTTGTTGATCACTATGTTAATAGTACGTGTTGTAGGGGTATTGATAGATTTCTATTGTGCTACAAAACGGAGCCCAAGGATAATGACCTAGGAAGTGGCTCCGAGGAGACTGCGAGTGATGAGTCTCCTTCTATGCCTCGAGGTTTGACGAGGCAAGTGTTACGGGAGATTGGGCGGAGTGTGAGGAGACGTGAGCACTCTCCTATTGCAGCGGGGTGCACCATTGAGAGGTTCATGCGCGTGCATCCTCCGACGTTCTCTAGAGGACTTGATCCAACGATAGCAGAGGACTCAGTGGAGAATACTAAGAGGATCTTGGAGGTCCTGCATTGCACGGATAGGCAACGAGTCCTCTATGCTACCTTCTAGCTATCCGGGGAGGTGGGTCGATGGTGGACTGTAGTGAATTTGCTGGAGAAGCAGAGGGGTAGTCCTGAGGAGATGTCATGGAGCCATTTCAAGGAGGTATTCTTAGACAAATACTTCCCAGCTTCTGTACGTGATGTGAAGGCGGATGAGTTTTCTGCTCTGAATCAATGGAGTATGATGGTGCAGGGGTATGCGGCTTGGTATATAGAGTTGTCCCAGTTTGCGTCGTGTTTAATCTCGAACGAGTACGAGAAGACTCGAAGGTTCAAGAAGGGCTTGAGGAAGGATATCAGCAGACTAGTGGGTATGCTTCAGATCCGCGAGTTCTTGGTGTTGGTGGATAAAGTCACGGTGATTGAGACTGGTATCTGAGAGGACGAGGTGGATCAGGAATCGAGGAAGAGGATAGTACCTTCTGGTTTTCAGACAGGATCTTGTCAGGGATCGTGGACGAAGAGGAACAAGGGCTCGGGCTACCGTTAGAATACCGAACGCCAGGATTCTTAGATGAGCTAGACTAGTGGTCGTTGTACCAGATGCCACAGGTGGCACGAGGGTGAGTGTCGGTCATTTGAGGGTAACTGTTACAATTGTGGCCAGCCAGGTCACATATTTCATGATTGTCGTGCATTGAAGCGAGACGTGCCTACATCTAGTGTGAACCGAGGGAGCAATCAGATACCTCGGGAAACCGTTCAGACGAATACGGCTTCAGCCAAAGTATACTCTTTTACTCCATCGGACGCTGAGCATGCAGGGAACGTAGTAACAGGTACCTTATTATTGCTTTCAAATAAGGCTTCTGTTTTGTTTGATTCAGGTGCAACCCATTCTTTTATATCAGTAAATTTTGTTGGATAGTGTGGGGTTGAGACCCAAGTCATGAACGAGGTGTTATCTGTTACTACGCCATCTGGGGACATATTTTTCTTTGGGAAGATGTTGGTAGATTGCCCAGTAGTAATTCAGGGGAAGCTACTACTGGCGAATCTTGTTGTTTACGACATGTCGGGGTTCAATGTTATACTAGGGATGGATTGGTTATTCTCCAATTATGCAATGATCTACTGTCGTAGGAAGGTGGTAGTTTTCAGACCTCCTAGGGAGTAGGAGTATGAATTCTTGGGATCATGTGTGCGTTCGGTGCCACAGATTCTATCAGCATTGTAGGCGAGGAGACTACTCTTGGACGGATGTTAGGGGTACCTAGCTTGTGTGAAGGAACCGTTATGGGATGAGTTGGGGCTCAAGGACATTCAAGTAGTCAGTGAGTTCCCGGATGTGTTTCTAGATGATTTACCCGGTCTACCTCTGGATCGAGAGGTAGAGTTTGCTATAGAGTTGTTACCTAACAAGGCACCGATCTCTAAAACTCCGTACTGGATGGCTCCAGTAGAACTTTGAGAGTTGAAGGAGCAGTTGCAGGAATTACTGGACAGGGATTTCAATCAACTTAGTGTTTCGCCCTGGGGAGCTCTAGTATTGTTTGTGAAGAAGAAGGATGGGTCGATGCGGATGTGCATTGATTACCGTAAGATTAACAAGGTGACTATGAGGAATCACTATCCTTTGCCTCGTATAAATGATCTTTTTGACTAGTTGCAGGGGACGCAGGTCTTTTCGAAGATTGACTTGCAATCAAGACATCATCAGGTGAGGGTCAAATCAGAGGATGTAGCAAAGATAGCTTTTCGAACCAGATACAGCCACTACGAATTCTTGGTCATGCCATTTGGGTTAATGAATGCTCTGGTGGTATTCATGGATTTGATGAACAGAGTTTTCCATGAGTACCTGGATCGATTTGTGGTGGTATTCATTGATGACATTCTGGTATGCTCGAGGATTTCGGAAGAGCATGAGGACCATTTGAGGTTAGTATTACAGACTTTATGGGAGAAGAAGTTGTATGCTAAATTAAAGAAGTGTGAATTCTGGTTGAGTCAGATTGTATTCTTAGGCCACGTGCTTAATGGTGATGGTATATTAGTTGATCCTAACAAGATTGAAGCTGTGATTGATTGGGTGAGGCTGAAGAATGTGTAGGAGGTTTGGAGTTTTCTAAGACTGGCGAGTTATTATCGTCAGTTCGTGGAGGGTTTCTCTAAACTATTTGGGCCTCTGACTCGATTGACTAGAAAGGGCGTACAGTTTGAGTAGACCAGTGATTGCGAGCAGTATTTTCAGGAGTTGAAGTACCGGCTGGTTACCGCTCCAGTTTTGACCATTTCTTCGGGAGATGGTGGGTTTGTGATTTATAGTGACGCGTCTTTGAAGGGTTTGGGATGTGTGCTTATGCAATAGGGTAAGGTAGTAGTATATGCTTCTTGGCAACTGAAAGAGTATAAGAAGAATTACCCTACGCATAATCTGGAGTTGGCTGCTGTTGTATATGCACTGAAGATCTGGCGACACTAGATGTATGGTGTGCAATGCGAGATCTTTACTAACCACAAAAGTCTCAGGTATTTCTTCACGCAGAAGGAGTTGAATATGAGGCAGATACGGTGGCTTGAGTTGATAAGGACTACGATTACACGATCAGTTCTCACCCGGGGAAGGCTAATGTGGTAGCTAATGCATTGAGTCGGAAGTCGGGACTTGTGGTTGTATCTGCGGTTGTAACTCAGTGTCACATCAGATGAGATTTTGAGAGCTCATGTATAGAGTTGGTGTTTGGTGATCATCAGGCTTTCTTTTCTAGTCTGGTGGTCTAGCCGACTTTGTTCGAGTGTATTAAGGCCGCGCAGGCTAGTGATGCGGAGTTAGTAGAGGATATGGAAAAGGTACGGCAGGGATTAGCTATAGAGTTTAACATCTTTGAGGGAGGTGTGTTGAGGTTTGGGACTAGGTTATGTGTTCCGAACAACGACGAGATCAGAAGGAAGATTTTGGAGGAGATGCATCATTCTCTATATACTCTGTATACGAAACATCCTAGTAGTACAAAGATGTATCGGGACTTGCGTGAGACCTTCTGGTGGTCTGGTATAAAGAGGCAGATTGCTCAGTTTGTGGAGTAGTGTCTGACGTTTCAGTAGGTGAAAGCTGAACATTAGAAGCCGGAAGGGTCGCTGCAGCCTTTGCCTATTCCGGTGTGGAAATGGGAGCATATTTCCATGAATTTTGTGACCGGATTGCCACTAGCGCTTCACGGGCAGAATGCTATTTGGGTAATTGTGGACAAGTTGACGAAATCTACTCATTTCATATCGATGAAGGTTGGCTATCCTTTGAGTAGGCTAGCAGAAATGTACGTGCTTGAGATTGTGAGAATGCACAGAGTACTGGTGTCCATTGTATCAGATTGGGATCCAAGGTTTACTTCTCGATTCTAGATGAGCTTGCAGGAGGCGTTGGGGATGAAGCTTACTTTCAGTACAACGTTCCACCCCCAGACTGATGGACAGTCGGAGAGGACAATACAAATTTTGGAGGATATGTTGCGAGCTTGCGTGTTAGACTTTTTTGGTAGCTGGATACAATTTACAAGAGTTCGCTTATAATAACAGCTTCTAGACTAGTATCGGGATGGCACCGTTCGAGGCTTTGTATGGTCGGAGGTGTCGATCTCCTTTGTGTTGGGATGAGGGTGGTGAACATCAAGTGTTAGGACCTGAACTTGTGCAGTAGGCATCTGAGAAGGTGGGTTTGATCTGAGAGAGGATTAGATCAACTCAGAGTAGGCAGAAAAGTTACGCAAATGTTTGTCGTCGTGATTTAGAGTTCGAGGTAGGGGGTAAGGTATTTCTGCGCATCGCTCCGATGAAAGGGGTGATGAGATTTGGGAGGAAGGGCAAGCTAAGCCCGAGGTATATCGGACCATTCGAGGTACTTGAGCAAGTGGGTCCGGTAGCCTACAAGATTGCACTACCCCCAGCACTCTCGAGGGTCCATGATGTGTTTCACGTATCCATGTTAAGAAGGTAGGTGTTGGACCTATCGCATGTTATTAGCTATGATAAGTTGGAAATTGGGGATACTTTAGCGTATGAGGAGATACCTGTTCAAGTTTTGGACCGTAAAGTTTAGAGGCTTTGTATTAAAGAGATACCGTTAGTGAAGGTATTGTAGTGAAACCACGAGATTGAGGAAGCTTCTTGGGAACTGGAAACGAAAATACGCCGGAAGTATCCATAGTTATTTTGAGTACTTGTACGTCATCCTACTATGGGTTGGGATAGGTGGTTGGTCTTCGGGAGTGTGTATATTGTGAACTCCAAAGACAGTTTATGTTGTAACCACGGTATTCCTCCATCATAAGTGAGGGTGTATATGTATGTGTATGATGGGGGCTATGTTATAGTAGTCGCCAATTTTTCTCTGGAGTTGCATGTATGTATTCAGTTGTATGAGTTTGTGAATGAGAGATGACAAATTTCGAGGATGAAATTTTTGTAAGGAGGGGAGACTATAAGAACCCAAACCATGATATATGGGTTTAAATAAATATGAGAGGGGCAAATTGGGAATTTAGTAGATTTTGTCGACGAAGCCAGTATTCGTTGACAAAGTCCATATAAGTCTCATCAACGAAGTTTAGAGGCTCATTGACGAGGAGAAGCCGAGGGGTTTCGAAAAATTGGAGACCCCAGACTCATCGACGAAGTCTTGGTCTCGTCGACGAGAAGACTATAAAGCCACGTCGATGAGGATGCAATTCGTCGACGAGAAGTGGCCGGGTCAAAGGGCTATAAATATAAGTTTCATTACTTTCAAGCTAAGAAAACTCAAATATCTTCTCTCTATCTCTCTAAAACTCTCCCTACTCTCCATCTCTCTAGATTTCTTCGCCGATCGTCGTGAGAATCATAAATATGAAGTTACCACGAGGATCGTGGAAGGATTCTCTACAAGTTCTACGGATCAGAATTCTGTTTCAGAGACTTTGAGTTTGGCATAAAATCGAGATAAGGCTCGATTTTCAATTTTGATCCGGTAGTTTTGTAGAGAACGATGTTATGAGTATATTCTGTACTATTGGTTGTAGGTTTTGGAACTCAGTTCGCTGTTTAGGGACCTTAGAGTTCGGGATTTGCTATTTGGGGTAAAGGTAAGGAGAATTGTGTTTATATTGGTTATTTTTGAAATCGGACTCGGTAGAACTGTGGTTCACGGTCCCGTGTGTGTGTTTTGGCTACTCATTTGGGGGGAGCTAACGGGGAAAACTATGGGTTTTTCATGAATACAGTTTTGGGGAAAAAGGGGCGACGGGCTGCATCCCTGGTTTTGTTGCAAACCAAATGTATATGTTGATTTATACTGTGTTATACGGATGGTCGTGCCTTGACTTGTTTAAACTGTATGTATTTGGAAAACCATGATTTTAGATTACCAAATGGGTGTGGTTTGTTTGGTTATATGAGCATGCATGCGTGTGTGATTGGTTGAAATGCTAGTAGGAACATGGTTCCGAATTGTTCTAGGTATTGAGAGTGTCCGGATCTATATCCGAGGGTGTATGAAATCACTGGCCATAGATTAGCAGAGTGTCCGACTGTATATCCTAGGGCGTGAGCCTATTCCGGCATATTAGGCCGAAGGGTGTGGATCCACTAGTTTGGCGTCAGTACGATGTCATGGGAGTCGGGAACTAGCCATGTTTCGATGGCGCCGTGTTACGCGGGTTGGCTACGAGCCAACACCGTATGTTGTGGGTCAGCTTCGGGCTGATGGGTGTGACGACCTCGGGATTGTTGATCATGCGTGCATGTGCATGTATGCACTGTTGTGAATTAGTACTGAAACTGCATTTAACTGCGTTTATGTTGCATCATGATAACACTCAAATGCCACACACCAATATAAACTCAGTTCTTCCTTACTGAGAGGTGTCTCACCCCTACTGTACGTACATTTTTACAGGTCCTTCGAGTAACTAGAACTTGCGTCCTTGTGTCGAGAGCATAGTCGCCGGTGTACTGTGGATAGCGCTTGGGTAAGTGCTAAGACTTGTATTTTGTGGGTTGCCATTTTGGGATATGTTTGGCACCTGTTTGTACGTTATTGATGGAACATTGATTCTGTCCTTGTATAGACTCTGGTGTGGTACTGTATGTATATAGACTGACCGTATTTCCGCTGCATATATTATGTTGTGTTTGGATGTGTATAGGGTGCCTAGGAACCCCACGAGGTCGGACCCTTATCCTTGTTCTGTATTTTGGATGTTTTGTATGATACAGGAACTAGTTGGTTTACATTTTCACTCCTAGGTCCCATTTCCGGGTTCTGGGCGTGACATTTATAGTTCCAAATTTTTTTACTTTAATTTTTCTAAATTTCTTTCTTTATTTCATTTACAATACGTTATCAGTACGATCAAGTCCCTAATGGTATAACAGAGTCTTTTAAGTTTCATTGGTATTATTCAAAGGTAAGAATCTTGTTTGTTTTTTTTTTTTAACATTTGTTATCTATATATATAATTTAATTTTCTTTTTTATCAAACTATATTTATGTGTTAACTATATCTCTTATCTTGAATATGAGTTCTTAAAAATGTTTTTATGTTAAAATATATGTGAGAATAACATTTTCATTTTAATATTTACCTAACTTTGAATTTTTATTTGTTTTTCAAAATGACTTTTTGATGTCAAACCTCATGAAGCTTGAATTCATTGTCCTTGATATTTCTGGAAGAAGTTATCTACCATGGGTACTTGATGCTGAGATTCACCTTAATGCTATGAATCTTGGTAGTACAATTGAAGAAATAAATCAAGCATCCCTGCAGAATAGCGCAAAGGTAATGATTTTCCTTCGACACCATTTACACGAAGAATTGAAAATTGAGTACCTTACTATTAAGGATTCATTAGTCCTTTGGAACAACTTAAAAGAGATATATGAACACCAAAAAAAAAAAAAAAAATGGTAATTCTTCAAAAAAAAACTCAACATGATTGGATACGCTTGCGATTGCAAGATTTTAAAACTGCAAGTGAATATAATTTAGCCTTATTTAAAATTAGCTCTCAATTGAAGTTATGTGAAAAAAAAAATTACTGATGATGATATGTTAGAAAAAAACATATTTGACTTTTCATGCCTCGAATGTGCTTCTTCAGCAGTAATATCGAGAGCATAGATTTACAAAATATTATGAACTAATTTCTTATTTACTGATGGCTGAACAACATAAAGAGCTTTTGTTGAAAAATCATCAATATCGTCAAACTGGCTCAACACCATTCCCTAAAGTGAATGTGGTTTTTTCTCAAGGTCGTGGATGAGGTCGTGGTGGTAAAAAGGGTCATGGTAGGAAAAATTGTTGGACCTGTGATGATCATCCTTCAAAGTTTGAAAGTAAAGGTGCTGAAAAGACTCAAAGTAAAAGGATAGAAAATAAAGAAAGTTCTGAACAAAATAACGAAGTGCAAAATAATGACAATATTTGCTATAGGTGTGGAACAAAAGGTCATTGGTCTCGAATATGTTGCACTCCTAAACACCTAGTTGATCTTTACAAGGCGCGTCTTGTAACACAAGGTTTCTCACAAAGGCCTAATATAGATTATAATGAGACATATTCCCTTGTTATGGATGCAGTTACTTTCAGATTTCTGATTAATTTAACTATTGCTAAAGGACTTGTCATTCGCCTCATAGACATAGTAATAACTTACTTGTATGGCTCATTGGATAATGACATATATATGAAAATCCCTTAAGGATTTAAAATGTTTGAAGCATATAATCCAAAATAACAGCAAATGTATTTTGTTAAATTACAAAGATCCTTGTATGAACTGAAGCAATCTAGACGAATATGGTACAATCGTCTAAGTGAATATTTTTTAAAAATTGGATATGAAAATAATCTTATTTGTCCTTGTGTTTTTATCAAGAAGATAAATTTTGGATTTGCTATAGTCGCAATTTATGTTGATGACATAAATATAGTAGGAACTCTAGAAGAAATCTCAACGACTGCTCACTACTTAATGAAAGAATTTGAAATGAAGGATTTTTAGAAGACAAAATTTTGTCCTGGTTTTTAAGTTAAACATTTAACAAGTGGAATTCTTAGTCATCAATAATCTTACATTCTTGAAATAATTTTATATGGATAAATCTTATCCATTAAACTCCCCGATGGTTGTTCGTTCACTTGATGTAAAAAATGATCTTTTTCATCCTTGAGAAGATGATGAAGAAATCCTTGGTCCTAAAGTACCCTATCTTAGTGCAATTGGAGTACTCTTGTATCATGCAAATTGCACTAGACCAGATATTGCTTTTGCAATAAATTTGCTGGTAAAGTTTAGTTTTACACCAACTCAAAGACATTGGAATAGAGTAAAACATTTTTTTCATTATCTTCGCGGCATATCTGATATGGGTTTGTTTTACCCAAAGGGAGTAAAGTTTGTGTTGAAAGGATATGCTAATGTTGGATATCTTTTTGATCCTCATAAAGCTCGATCACAAACAGACTATATTTTTACATGTGGTGATAATGTTATCTCATGATGATCTGTAAATCAAACGATCACTACTACCTCTTCAAACCATCTAGAAATATTGGCAATTCACGAAGCAAGTTGCGAATGTGTATGGTTAAGAACTATAATACAACACATTAAAGGGACAAGTGGATTATCATTGGAGAATGACAAGCCAATAATATTGTATGAGGACAATGCAGCATGTATTGTACAAATCAAATGTGGGTACATAAAAGGTGATAGAACTAAACATATTTCACCAAAGTTCTTTTACACTCGTGAACTTTTGAATAAAGGAGATGTTGACATTTGCAAAATTCGTTCAAATGACAACTCAGCAGATTTATTCACAAGAGCATTGTCAACTTCAATTTTTCAAAAAACATGTACATAATATTGGAATACGACAACTTAAGGACATTTCTTAATTGATTGTATTTTTTAGGGGAAGTATGAATACTGTACTCTTCTTTTTTTTCGTTAAGGTTTTGTCCCACGGGGTTTTCCTTAGCGAAGGTTTTAGCGAGACATATTCATAATGTATAGTCATCAAAGGGGAAGTGTTGTAAAACGTGTATATTATACATGTGGATGACTATCTTGAAAATATGTTATAACTTTTGGTATGCCCACATAATGGTTCATTATAGAATTGACTTTTGGGATGCCAATATAATCTTTGCTTATATAAAGACATGTTTTACAGCCAAAATGGAAAAAAGAAGATGATTAACAACATTTAGTTCCTGAATAACTAGACTACTGAATTTCTATAACTCCAAATTTCTTTACTTTAATTTTTCTATGATTCTCTCTTTATTTCATTATAACATCCATTACATTTTGTTTATAAATGAAATATTGTATGCATGAAATACAAATTATAGAGTATGAAATAGTTTTTTTGAAGTTATTTTTGTGAAGATTTATATTATTATGAAATAAGGCAAAAATTACATATGAATTATTATTTGGATAAGCAAGAAAAAATATACTTTTGTTTTTTCTTAACAATACCTTCTTTAGAATAAAAAAAGTTATTAGTTAATACCCCCAACAGTTACTCAAGTGGTAAGGTGGCATGTTTTCTCCTAGCAGGTCCAGGGTTCGAGTGCCATGGATGGATGCGACTCCTATTGCTAAAGACATGGTGGACTCGGTCTGTGTTGGATGGCTACTACTGAATTATGCGAGATTAAACCCTGACTTTACCTGGCAAAGAGGACTAGGGGTCTCCTTTAGCTTCCAGAATTGGTGCTGCTTAAGAAGGTCCGAAGGATCGGCTTGAGGCAAGAGTCTTTGGGCTATAAAAAAGAAAAAGAAAAGAGTTATTAGTTAATGTATGTATGTATATGTGTATGGTTTGTCTTATTAGTTATCAAGTTCATGTTTTATGTATTAATTGGCTTTTTATTTTTGCCCTCTCTTCTTTTGTTTTTTTTTTTAAGGGTTTGGTTTTGATTACAAAAAATAATTCTTCATTTTTTGCTACCAATTTACCAAATAGTTTTTAAAAAATACCACTTATGTTCCTTCCGAATTTATATAACAAAATTTTAAATAAATGGTTTGTCACTCTTTCTTATATATAAACTTGTGAAACTATAAAACAAAATGTATTTTATAGGTGTTTGGAAAATTATAAATGGAAAATAAAATTATTTTTCTACAAGTAAAACAGCTAAATAAGGTTAAATCTCTCTCAAGTCTCCTCTCAGTCTCTACGTCTTTTAGATTTTTACTAGCAAAGCACGAGTATGATTTCAAAAAATCACTATAAAATAACGTCATTAGATTATAAAGTTACAAATAATATGGAATATCAACTTTGTACATTAATCACAAATTTTAACTATATAATTGGATATAAGTTTCAAAATTTTAGTAACATTCTTATATATTTCAAATACTTCCCTTAAACCCAAATTTGGTTTAAAAAAAAATCATAGGTATTGAGGTTTTTATTTATTTATTTATTTTAATGTTTTTAATAATTTGAATATATCTTATAAATTTATAGCTTAATAAACTTTTTTAAAATTTGAAACTCGTCCATAAATAAAATTATCCATCTCTTGAAGCTTACCATAAATATCTCTCAAACATCCTCTCATTCTCTACCATTTCTTATGAGTTGCTTGCACGTTGAACAAGTCATTGAATTCACATGATGGCTTACAACATTTTGGAAGCTTAAATTGAAACCTTAAGTTTAAATAGTATGCAACACCAAAATTGTACAGAGTTTTATCAAATCCACATAATTCAAATCTAAGACTTGAAATTCATACTCTTAAATAAATTATTGAGGGTGTGTTCTGTATTATTTCTATTTTATGCCTTATGTTTTCGTTTGTGCATAGTGAAGAAACAGATTGTGACAATGAGTTTGTTTATACTAGCAGTTGTCTATTTCTATAATTGATTTTTTGACCACTTATGGAAAAATTGAAAGTCAAAATTTAATACTTTCACTTATTTTGGCAACATATTATCAAAATATTTTAATACTTATAATTATTTTTTTTGGAATTAAATCATTCATTTCATATATACTTTTTAAATTTTTTTTTTAAAAAAATCATCTCAAAAATTTAATCATGAATAAAATATAAATGAAATTTTCACCAAAAATAAAATTATGTCATGTACTAAAGATTTTTTTGTGAAGTGAGTTTGGAAATAAAATAATTATGCAAAAATAGTCATAATAATTTTATCTTTATTATAGTATTTTTAAAATTGTATTATTTTTTAAATTTATTGTTTTAGTCATAATTTTTTAATTGTAAAATAGTTCATGAATTAAAAATGAGCATTTATTTAATTAAGCTTTTAATTTTATTTTAGTTCTAAAAATATTATCCAAGCAAGTTGTTAGTTTACAATTTTTAAAATTTTTGTTTATGATTTTAGTTTTTATTTTTTAATTAATTTCCATAAATTTTGTTAGTAATACTGTCAATAGTCATTTTGTGATCAAACATTTCATAATCTAATTGAATAATTCAATAACTAGGTTAAAACAAAAAGAAAAAAAAATGTGCAAGGCAACCGATTGGCCACTTAAAGATGGTCAGTGAGCCATTTTCATTCCTGTTTTCGTACATGTATAAAATGATTTGGCGCCAACCTAACAGCAATTGACTGGCTCGATTAAAAATTTAAATTTTGAGATTCTTTGATTAAATTGCCTATTTATTTGGGAGATTTCATATGTGATGGTCATTGTCATGTGTCGGTCAACGAATCATAGGATTAGTGGTTTTTGGTTGGTAATGATAGAAGTTGAAATTTTGAATTAAATTTTAAATTTTAAATTCAAAAGTTGAACCTTCATTCCCCTCCATTTGCATGGCCTATTTATAGACCATGCATGAACCATTTATGGGCATGCCTTTGCAAGGAAAAGGAGACTTCTTAGCATTGAAATATAGAAATTTCATGCATCATTGGAGAGGGAATTAAAGTGTGATTGTGTTATTCTCTTATCTCATCTCCATACTTCATCTCATCATTTGATTTCTTCTAAGTGATTTTTTTCCACTAGCCTACAGTATTTTTGTGATCCAAGTCAATTCTATTACCATGTTCTTACTATTTCTATAATTGCATTTTAATTATGCATGTTTAAGTTTATATTATTGTTTTCTTTGTGGCATGCAATTTTTTGAATGTCAATTTGTGTAAACTGTTGTTCTTACTATTTCTAGAAAGAAATACATCATATTTCTTAAACAAATTGATTTTGATACCATTTCACTAAAAACAATTAATTTTGAAAAATGATTCAACAAGTTTTTTCTACACATTTTTCTTACGTTCGCACGTGGGTTTCTACAATTAGCATGTCATCTATGATAAGTGTAGATAAGATCCATGCTCGAGTTTTATAAGAATTTGCATAAAAAAACATGAAAATGGTGAAAAATGTTTGTAGGCAGTCGACTGCCCTCGAGGGCGTAATCGACCAATCATTCCTCTATAAGTGGTTGATTTGTCAATCTAGTGGTTGTTTTCAAACACCGTTTGGGCTTCTCTTGATATTTTGAATCAATAGTTGGTTTGGACACTCCTTAGAATATATGGTTGAGTCTATTAGCTGATTATTTGACATTGGTTTAATGGTTCTCTCCTTAAAAATCAAAAATATTATTTTTAAATTTTTTTCCAAAAAAAGTTTTAAAGTGAATGTTCATGATGCAACCTTTAGACATTTTTTAGAATGATTATTTACTCTAACTTCAAGTGTTTTCAAGGCTATTTTGTGGTTCTACTACCAACAAAACTAATTTTTCAACTTATTTTTAGAACGCTAATCCATAGGTTTGGTGCTGCACCAGGGGGTTCGAAGAGCTCGTTGGTAGCTGGAGTTCCTATGTAATAAAAAAAAGTTCTTTTTATTTGTTTATATGCTTTTATGTTTCGTGTTTTTGTGATTTTTTGAAGAGGTATTAAGTAGTGAGGTTTTCATGGGCCTTTGGCTACTACATAGATGTCATGAAAAGCCTTTTCATGGGGTTAGAGTAACTTAAAGTTTTTTTAAAAATAAAAATAAAAATAAAAATAAAAATAAAAATGATAGACAAGCGATTGCAAATGGTCAACAACCCTTTAGGGACAATGTACCAACCTTATTGAGAGCAAGGCAAGTTGACTGACCTTTTCTTATTTTTTGCAAGGTTTTTTTTGTAAATTTTGATTTTAAACAATTTATTTTTCTCATGAGAGGCACATACACACAAGGTAAAAGTGTTGACTATTCTTAAAATTGGTGCATTATCGTGCTAATCCTTTAATTCCATTCAAAAAGAATTAAAGGGCTACCTTTCCCATTCAAAATTGTACTCCCGAAACTAAAATTATTTGAAAAAAATTCTTTTATTTTATCTTTTTAAAAATTAAAATAAACTGGAAGCTTCATTTTCAAATAAAAAAAAAGGGTTAGATAACTAATGATATAGTTTTTCTATACTCCATATGTTTTTTAGAATAGCCACCAAATAGGTTGGCAGCAACAGGCCTTCCAATTCCAATGTCGACAAATACCAAATGACCCTTTAATTAATGTGTTATCCCACAAAATTAACTGAAGCGTGGGTGATTTGGTGCAATTAAAATTAAACATTTGATTAAAAAATTTAAACAAATCAAGCAACACAAGCAATTTAACACAAATATGAAAACAATAAAAGATATTAAGCGTTAAATAGATGTAAATTCTTTATAGTGGTTCAACTTTCTCAAGCCTACATCTAATATCTCAAAGCCTAAACTACTTTAAGATTCCACTAATCCAAACCTTATTACACTTCCGTTGTCTTCACAAGGGCAAGCACCAAACAATACAAGTAAAGATACTATAATAATCCCCACAAATGATTATTTGCAAATGAAGCTCAAAACTATGAATCAAAAAAGTGAAAACTCTTTAAAGGAAACATCAAGTTGAATGGCTTAGGGAGTTTTTGACATTTCTTCTTTTGAATAGAAGTACGCAAGAGGAGGGTTTGATCAAACAAAAGACCAAAAAAGCTTGACTTTATGTTTGTCAAATGTCTGAGTTACTTTACACTAACTTAGGAAGACATTTATAAGATTCATAGTCAAAAAAATTGGTGTTTGTCAATTGATATGTGTTGGTTGTACCGACCAGTCAACCTAATTAAAAGATTGATTGACTTATCACTAACCGTTAATTCACAAAATTGATAGTTGGTTTTCCTAGAAAGTAGGATTAGTTAACCAATCTAAATGATTGGTTAGTCTTTCATCATTCGGTTTGGAATAGTTCACATTCTCTTGAACCAATTGATTCCATGCATTTTTGCCTAGGATTGTCTATTTTGGTTAGTTTTTCCCTTTATATGTCATGGTTCCTAGTGCCTGATGACATTTACAATGCAAAAAAATAAAATAAAATTTGAAGCACAAGTATTACACAAATTCAAAATAACATTAAAATGCCTTTCAAGTTTCTTCTAATTTTCCATCTTTATGACTTAAAGCCTTTTTAACACAAAATTCAACTTTGAAGTCACTCCTTATTTGTCATTATCATAAAATTTTAATCGATAGAAGATTGGTTAACAATCATTCTTTTTTGATAATGATAAACTTCCTTTGAAAATAGGGTCCAAATTAAGGCTTTTCCTAAACTTAAGCATATAAATTCATGATACATAGTACAATATAATATCAAATTTAGTATTTTAGAAAGGTCATTACCATTCAACATCACTTTGAACAATCCAATACAAAGATCAAAATTTCTACAATATATCAATATCCTTAACCATAGTTATCAATGTTCACAACCATCCATGATCATAATCATCGACATTTACAATCACTGCCATCATAACACATTTTGATATGTATTTGAAAATCATCATTTGCAAGGCAATTTTGTACCACTATATATTGCACTATTCCTATTTTTCTTACTTCTTCCCTTTTGTCAACTTCAAAATGAAACTGAGAGAGAGAGAGAGAGAGAGAGAGAGAGAGAGAGAGAGAGAGAGAGAGAGAGAGAGAGAGAGAAGCAAGCAAATACAACCAAATAATATTGTACAATATAATATCACAACACCAATTGTTTTTTAAGTAACACATCAAAAGTGTCAAAATAATATGACAAACAAACAACTAGAACAACCACATATAAGGTAGCAGAGGTGGATGAGAATTATACATCATTTAGAGAAATTATGCATCATATGTTAGAATATAGCCTGTTGTGTAGTACATTCACTATACAACAAGTTCAATTCATATCCAAGTTTATCAAAAATAGGAGGTTTACAAACCACGACATCTCATTGTGTGCTTAGGGAATGTACATGTTTATCCTTTTTGATAGCATAGATGATGATGCAATATGGAAACCATGAAAAACAACTAAAATATCATATTCCATGGTGCATTCTAGGGGAGCAGAGCTTGAAGAGCCTTAAGACTTTACTATTTTAAGTTGTAACAGTAATTAGGATTATTTGTGCATGCATCTCATTTAGTTTATATTGAAGCTCTACTAAGACCATAAATTTACCGTAGGAACCTCAAATTAAAGGAAAACCTTACTTAAAATTAAACATTTTCACAAAAGGTTTAAAATACTTTTGAAATCCAAAAAGTGGCCAAAATACATTTTTTGTTAAGGCTCCGTCGACCGGCAATGAAAGCCCAGTAGATCGGTGTGTGCATAAGGGCACATTTACTAAAGGACTAGTCAACCGGCTGCTCCATAGTTATATTTGGCCTAGTCAACCAGCGAGGGCTTAAGGCCAATATGGTAAATTGCACAGGCCCGACAGATTGACCACAATTATGCCTTAATTGCCTAGTCGACCGAACTAAACAAATAGGCACTTTCATACATGCCCAGTCGACCGGCCTCTTGAAGGCAAAATTTGACCAATTGACCGACACTATTCATTCGGAAGACCGGATCAAAGTGCCCCACTAACCGTTTCTCATGAATTGGGAAATCGCCTTAGGGTCAGTCGACCAGACCTCTTAGGATTTCAAATTTTGGCCATAAAACTGTCATAAAATTTCAAATTATAATATTATTTAATGCCCAATGATCAACTAACGGCCATATTCGAAATTTGCCTATAAATACAAGACCAAAACAATTTGCAAATGTTAGAGATACATACTAAAAATACATTTGATTATTATTTGATTGTTTCTCTTATTTCATACTCCATATTCAAAGATCAAAACCAGTTTCCCATATTCTTTTATGTGAAAAATCTTTTTGGGAAAAATCTTGGGATTATATAAGTTGGCTTTGAGTATTTATTCAAGTTGTATTTCTTGCTTGATAAGCCTATTGTTCTTGAGATTTCAAAGAGCAAATTATTTCTCCAACTTTTTTTTTGAAAAATATTTTTAAGGGTTCTTTGTAAAGGCTTAAGCTTGTATTCAAGTTCATATACTTACTTGAAAGCCTTTTGTTTTATTTGGTGATAATCTCAAAGATTAATCTCTCTTATACACTTCATCATTGAATATTGTTTGTGGAGAAAATCTTTGAGTAAATCAAGAGTGCTTGAGCAATATATAAATTCATATATTCTTTCTTTGAAGAGCCTCTTGCATTTTGATTTTACACAAGGTCACTCTTGAGGAAAAATATTTTCCCTACTCTCAGCTTTATCTTGAAAAATATTTTGAGAAGAAAACTAAATACGCTATAGAGCTTCATTATATAAATCATTTGAGAGTGCATCTAGTTTTAAATTTGTACATATACACTTATTTGAGAAGTATTCATTCTGTATGAAAATTTTATTTCATTTCTTTGTATTCCTAGTGTGGGATATCGTCAGAAGAGGAGGACACCAACCTGTAAGGTGTGTACCAGTTTGGCTCTGCGCGGTTAAGTGAGCTAAGAGGACACCATCCTGTAAGGTGTGTAAAGGTTTGGCTCCACCTAGTTAAGTGAGCTAGGGAGACTTCGCCTTGTAAGGAGAGTTTGTAAACGACATTGCTCCATCCATTTAAGTGAATAAGGTAGTGAAATCCTTAGGGAGTTTGCCCAAGGTGAGGATGCAGGCAGGTATAGCCGAACCTCGTTAAATATCGATATCACTCTCTTTCTCTCATATCTCATTTACATTACCGCAGTTTAAATTCTTGCAAGTGTATGTTTATTTATTAATTATTGTAATTACTTTGCATGCACGTATCTTACTTTGTCTAGGATATAGTTGTGGGGACTTGCAGAATAGCCCTAAGATCCGGTTGTAGTACATACAAATAAAAAAAAAATAAACAGATCATGCAATCCCTAATTACGTGATTAGGATTATACTTGCGAGATCTGTCTGGTTTGATCTCGAATCTGCAAGTACGAAAACGAGTTCTTGAAGACGACCAAGAATCTTCTACCGTATTCCTTGAACACATCTTGCTCTTGAGAGAGTGGGCTTGTAAGCGGCTGCTAGGGTTTTCTTCTCTCACGAAAACGTTTACCTCTATGAGAGTTTGC